>NW_026866326.1:0-14044 GCF_026571515.1 Ruditapes philippinarum | reverse complement strand
AAATCTGATGTGTTATTGAACACTGCTCAGAAGTAGGTATCTAGGTTAAGATTTAATTGCATATCAGCGTCTTGCTTTAATGCAGTAAAAGCAAATAGAAGACAGTTTGAACTTAAAAAATACAGATTATAAATATTTAAAGCACTTTGCAAATGATATCCTTTTCGATGAAGAAGATACGTAAACATGTATCAACAATTGTTGTGTCTGATTAAGTACAAACCGTTAAAGGTCACATGATTCCCTAAAGACCTGTCTGATAAATTGAATGCTAATTTGGAACCAATCTCAGTGTAATTGATAAGGAATAGATATGCACTGAAAAAAGCGTAATTTTTGCATTCATTATTTTATCAAGTGTTCTTTTACTTTAATAAAACATGATACCATTTGTGAATATTATATATTTATCGTGCTTGATTAAGGTAAAAGAACTCTTGGCAAAATGCCCTTTTAAAAGCGAATATCTATTCGTAATTAATGACATTTCCCTAACATCACTTCTAAATGCAATAACCAATTCGTTAATAGTAGAAACAAAATCTCATATATTTCTAACTGTATTAAAATTCATTGGATGTAGTAATATGTTAATAAATATATTAATGACTACATAAGCTTAGTAAACATAACATTTGTTTCCTCGCGTCTGAAAAAAAATAGTAAACCAAACATCTCAGGATAAATTTCCGATTTATCTATTACATTAATGCAGGAGCATTGTTAATGTTGATCATCTGTCAACATTTCGCCTATCTTGTTTAACAAAGCATGAAAACGAGACAGTGAATGTCACTGCTTCTTAGGTTCTTAATGCTTTAATATTGTAAGAACAGAAGATGAAAAACAACACATCGATACTATATACGTATAATGTTGAAAAGATATCTGTGATAAACAAGACAACACATATAGAACGCATCCGGAAAAAGGTTTTCTCCTAAAACAAATATATTTATTACCTCTCATTTCATTTCTACGCACTCTTAAATTAACATCTTTATTATTTTAGAATTAACAGAAATAAATTAGATATTTAAAAAAACGCTTTTAAGATTTACTTTTAGATAAGATATTATCTTGAATATTTCTATTTTCACAAATTGTTATTCAATTTATTTGATTATCTAAAGGAAAGACAATTAGTCTTAATCATAAAATGAATTCCACAATGGAATTTATAATTAATTTCATTCGACAAAGCTATTCTTTTATACACTTATCTTGCTTGACATACAAGATGGCTGGCGTGAAGTTTATTGCCTACTTTTGTTTGCATTTCTCACATTCTGGAATCTTTACACGGTTTCCTAAAATATGTCAGAGGTTACTATGACGTGTTGTATCAAACCTTGAAGAAGCTATTGTTACACACTTATTCCGATCAATTTCAAATATTGTTTGACTTTGCACATCCTGAAATCGTAAGTGGTCATGTGTATAAAGATATTTCGGATAATCCTGTTGCGTGACCATACTGTTTTAAAAATAGAAGCAATAGAAACATTACTGAAACGGATTTTGATTCTGAACATTGTATTATAAGGATTGTGATACTAGTTTTTAAAACAAATCAAAACGTAGAATTAAGGATTGGATTGTTATATTTTACTAAACAACAGACCAATCAAGTTTCAGAATTGTATAACTGTGACAGTATTTTATGAAATAAAATGAAATTGAACTGTAAAATTTTAAAGATATTTTGAGAAAAGATTATGTTCACGGCTCATTTCTCTTATAATTCGATTCAACATTATGTAATACTTTTATTAATAATTTTAATAATTTTAATAATAATAATAATAATTATAATAATAATAATATCTTTATTTAAAGAAGGTTACACATTAAGAACATACAATAGCAATCATAAATATCTTATTTCCAATGTGGCCTTCTGAAATAGAAAACAACAACAACAACAACAGGATATTTCTTATCTTCTAAATGTATACGTTTTCTGCACGTCAAGGTTTAGAAATTGTAATAATTTTCAAGCGTAAAACACACACGGAATTAACTTTATGTTTAATTGCGTATAATCAGACTATACAAAATCGTCGTACAAAATCGTATCAGTAAACTTAAGCTGCAACAGTATGAGATCTTTAACTCTCACTTTTTAGCACATGTCTTACTTTTATATCTTAGAAAAAAAGTAATTATGACTGTATAATATTGCTTAACATCGTCCACAGTGCTAACATCAAGTTTAAAACTTAACACATTAAAGTAATGTTTTTATGGCTGTGTTTAATTGACATATGGGTCAAAAAACAAAATCGTTTGTGTCACCACTTTCATATTTAAGACTTTAGTATCTAAACGGAAACGTTTAGTCGTTGAATAGCTATTAGCTCTTAGCAACGGAGACAATAAACATTCATTGAGTTGAGAGCAAAAGACCTTTTGAAATTGAAAAAAAAATGCAATTTGCAAATGTTAGAGCATAAAGCGAAATGAGGTTGAACATTAAAGTAAAGTAAAGAAAGCCACTAAAATACTGAAAGGTCATTTGAATTAATCGGATTCTGAAATCACTAAAGCAGCCAGTATTGTAAAATGTTCTCATTTAAAAATTAACGTGACGAAGGTTCGGGTTGTTGATATGTGCACTTCAATATATACTTCACTACATTTCTAAGGATTCGAAAAAAGTTCTAACCATAATACGTTAGAATATGCACTTAAATTTCCTCGAACAGTGGAGTGATTGAAGCTACAAACGCATCTCTAAACGAAATTGCTTTCTTAGCCTGCCAGTAATGCATTTGAATATGATCCGAACTCCTTTTTCGTGTTACCATGATTTTGTTAAGGAATATCCAATATCCTACTATCCCATAAAATCTTTCATTTCTTCAAAACCATTACCGTATAATCTTTATTTTAAAGAGTTTCTTATGTAAAAATACAGACGAAAACCCTATAATCTTTCTCATTAATGTTTTAGCCTTTAAGTGTGATTGTTTGGCTAATGACTTATTACAAAACAACTAGCATCATTATGATTTTAAATCAATTTCAAATGTCAATCACATTGCGTTGTATACACATATTTCGGAGACATTAAATCCAAAGGTTCATCATTATGATTTACAAACGTACACGGAACAAAACATTTTATAAAATAAACAAAATAGCAACATTGTATTGTGAATTATCTATTGAAAAAGCGCTGTTGTATTTTCAGTTATTAGATAAAATAAAACTTATTCTCTTTTAAGTTAGTTGAATAAATTTAATTTAATCATGAGGAAAAAAACTTAAATTATTAGTCAGGAAACAGCCATTTAACAAAGAAAAAAATCTTAGTTACAACTGATAAGTTGAAAAGTTTCACATGTTTGTTGTTAAAAGTCATGCAAGATTCATAACTTTGTAAATCATCTGTATAGAAACCTAACTCCAAATGCAATACATAGCAAAACCAAATTGACCTCGTAAATGTTATGACCATCATTGCCAAAAACTACCATAATAAGAAATTGTGGTATTTCTGCAAACAGAGCCGACACAAAAGATAAGTAATGATAAAATAATGTAGCAAAATATATGGCTTCAAAGGAAATGTGTCCGCTGTTTGATATGCTATCAAAATGCTGTAAATTATTTTGTTAAATTTTGATGATTTTGTCGGTTTTTATTAATTTTTCTTTTTATTTATTTAATTATTTTTTTTTCCTTACGTTTCTGATAAGTCTCAATATTATTGGATTGCAACAACAAGAAGTGAAAACAAAAAAAAACTATATGGAGTCCTCCTCGGTGACATTAAATACACAATGTTCACTGGACGTAGGATCGGGCGGACCGTGAGACAAAGTGAACCGCACTAAGACGTACTGTATATTGAAATAGGTTGGACTGTATTTTGGAATAGAACAAACAGTGATGTTCCGATCCACCATCAGAAATGAAGTGTTTCCTGTCCCCACACTCAGAGCCCTCAGTCTTCTTACTACATTTGTTTATTTGATTACTTAGACAAAGGTTGTTTAGGAACCAATAGTTGCACAGTGATTTAATCACTAAATAGTACTGACAAATTTAAAGATAAAAATTTTAAATTCGTTTCAGTTAATATATTAAAAAGAAAGAGTCTGGACATTTAACGCAAATGTATAACATATTAATACATAATTGTTAAGTGCATTTTGTCACATAAAATTTCAATTTAGTATTACGAACAATATTTCCTGATGCGCTCTTTTGGTTAATCCATACGCTCTACACATAATTCACTAATCTTAGGAGTCCCTCACTCCAATGGAAAGCATGAGATAATTTGATCGCTCCACTATTCCCATTTTGCTCGCTTACAATTTGGACCCCAAATTATAAAAATAGTTCAGTATTCAATAAAGTTCATGCGGCTTGAGAGAACACATCATCGATGTAATTGAAATTTGGTAATTATAGCACTTGTTTTGGAAAGTTGATTGATGCTGACTGACGGTCTTATATGTCTGATATATGTTTCTTATCTTTTGTGTAAAACATGTCTTATTTATTTCATTTGCTGTTATCAAAATGTCTCGAGATCATTGATTTGCTCTAGCTTCTATAGTTCTTTTTGTTATTGTTTACGCTGATAACGGTTCCGACGTAATGAACATTTAAAAGATACCTGTCCCAAACCAAAGTAATTTTTCAGAAATGCGCATGAAGACATATCCGTTCGTTTCCGAAGGTGAAATTGGTGAAATCTTTTTTATCCATTCCTGAGATCACGTACAGAATACTTCAAAGCAGATTGAAAATATTGTGAAGTGAACAAAGAAAGTTTGTTTAAAATATTACAAACTGACCTTACAGTTCACGTAGATTACTAAAAAAGAGGTCAATGTATGCATTTAGGCACACAGGAGAAATATGGTGAAGTCACAAAAATGTGCTTTATTTTTTAAAATCTTAAATCGTTTTACTTTTCTTTCAAAAAATCTGACAAATGGGTGATCCCTCGGAAGCAGTAATTAAAGCAAAATTGATTATGAAAATCGCAGACTCGGTTTAATTTAGTCTGTTCATGAGAGACACTGTAAAAATGCGACATCTTTTCACGCCATATAGCACTTGCCCTAACGGTATTCAATCTTCAACTTCCACGCCCCTAACTCATTTATCGCAAAGGACCAGGATAAATATAAGAACACTAAAGGGGAATACGAGACATTCTTTACAGGTGCCACGGGTCGTTGTGAAGTATTTAAATCTGGAAAATTGGTGATACAAATAGCTTTATATTTAATTACATGGTGATTTATTGACTTCTGCAGGCCATTTACGAGAGGACAAAGTCAATTTAAATTGTTGCAAACGCATTTGTATCACGATTTACATATTTAAGTCTAAAGTATCTTAATGAAAGCATTAAGTGGTTGAAAAACCATGTACGAGTTAATAAACATTCATTTGCGCTTAAAACCTTTTAGATATGACATGTTGGACCATAAAACAAAAATTTAAAGATATACATTTTGTATTGTGTACAGTGTGTATTAAGGAAAATGCCGTGTTATCATACAAATGATAGTGAACATGATATAAAATGCTGCAAAGTGAATTCAAGTATAAAGTTGTCGTCAGTACATAGTACGATTAAATGTATACCAAAATTTTATTCATTAATGATATGTAACATAGGTATAGGCAGTTGGTTAATATAGGCAAACAAAATGAAGTTCCTCACAATTCTTAGCCGATATTTCAAAAACAGGGTCAAGTGATGA
Source organism: Ruditapes philippinarum (assembly GCF_026571515.1). Taxonomy (NCBI): domain Eukaryota; kingdom Metazoa; phylum Mollusca; class Bivalvia; order Venerida; family Veneridae; genus Ruditapes; species Ruditapes philippinarum. The sequence continues at coordinate 8,309 of NW_026866326.1, read as the reverse complement.
ATAATTTCTCTAAAACTGATTTAATTTTTACCAGAAAATATAAAGGTTGTCATTTAAGTTCTTAATTTGATTAGAACGGAAATCTTCCCGACTTAATTGAAATACAAACAAAGAAAGAAGCATGTCGAAAATAATACACCACTCGGGTAATGTCTGGCGGTCAGTTGAACTTATTCAAAGATCGCTTTCCATCAGAAGCGAATGTGCTTTATTTTTGGCACAAAATAGCATCAATGTTATATAAGCACAAATTAAAACTAAAGATACAACGCACACAAAAATTGATTAATAATAAGAAATGTTAGAATTATACGAACACACTATGTCATCCGCGGACGACCTCCGTTCTCATTCATTGCATTATATATGCTTAAATGATCATTCACTTTAACTGAGTCTGCAAAGATTATTGACATAACACGTCCGTACATATTTTCTGCTATTATACGTATATGCTCGCTCTATAATTATTAAGAAATTTATATTATAACATACTAAGACCGCAATCATTCTACTTCAACAACATAAAATTATATTACTGTAATTGATAAAATTTAAATTGACGATAAATTTTATTGGTCTTCATCACAATGATAAAATATTAAAAGTTAAACTGGTATGAATAACGCAACTGCGTCGTTGTAATATTTTTTTTAATTTCGTCTTTGTATAAATGAAATATATTAACTGGCACAGCAAAAAGGAAGCAGTCGTCAGAAGTTTATATATCAAGAATTGTTGGGACAACCATTTTATTTCATATATAATAAATTTCGATTATAACTTTGTTTGTTCTTTGATTAACGTATCTTATTTATCACTATATTGTCCTTTGATTGGTCAAAGTCTAGTTATATTATGTTCAAAATATCTCCGTTTATTTTTGAAACATACTTAGAGAGTAATGGTTCACGTTTTTGGATGAAATGCACATCTCTCAAATTATTTCTAGTAAAATTATCCACCTGAAATATTCAACTTTTGGTTGACACAAAATATTTGAGGCTTATAAAGCTAATGACAAGGTAATAATATTGATTAGATTACTTATTATTCTTTCTAATAATAGTTACACAGTGTTTTCTTCCAACACATAATTTTTTAGTTATTGTAAGAATTTTCCATATTCCCGTTGTAACAGTTTAGATGTCACTGACCTTTAAAATTGCAGTATATTTGACACTTATCTAATATCTTTTTCTGAAATTAAACCTGCTGTTCCAGTAATGTTTTCTTTATAATCCTATTGATTACAATGCATGTAATTTGTTCTTATACAGAATGTCACCTTCATCAGTATATTAACCTGTCAGCATGTAGAATGCTCGGACATGAAATAGTCCTATAAAAACCATACACACGACTTTTCACAAATCACTTGGTTTAATTGCTTGAAGTTATTGCTATCTTTAACAGTAAGTACTCCGAAAGATGCCTTCATTGAAATAAACAAAATGACGCACGAATTAAGCCGCTAACAAAGTTTCATTGCATAGATGATTAAGTAGCTAGAAACATTAAGTTTCAATTTCCTGTCTTAATTGTTTCATTCGTACAAAAAGACATCAATAGATCGTTAGAGATATCCTTAGAAATAAAATTGGATGAACGTTTCGTCCATCAATAATATTGATTTTATAAGTGATGGATATAAAGTGGTAGAGAAGAACGAAAAAAATCAAATTGGGTATTGTATTTTTCTATAAAAAAATACTAAAGGAAATGGTTTGATGTCAGTGTTGGTTACGTTAACGTGTTTTAAAGAATTTAAACAGTGTTTAATACAGTAAAATTAAATATTTACCAATATAAAAATCAATTAAAACGGCAGCAGCTATCTCATTTCATGTTACAAATCAAGTAAAGGAGTATGATATGAATAAAACAGCATTTGCGCCAAACTTCATACGAAACTGTAATAATATTTATGCAATCGAATAGCCGTTATACTAATATATTATAATTAAAAAATAAACTAATTACAATTTCATCTTTTTATAATTTTGTTGACTGCGATCTTCTAAATGTTTTGTTTTTTTTTTCAAAAAAGATATTTAAATGGACTTAAAGCCTCCGTCGTCAAAAGATTTAATGATTTAAATCAGTTATAGATTCTTATAATTATGAACATCAGAGCACACAAAACCAACAAAAAAGAGCAGTGTAAAACAAAAGAGCATAATTACCTTATTAAATTAAAATATAATAGCAATTGTTTTATATTGACATTAGTAAATGACATTCAATTATTCACTTAAAGTTATTTTTTATCTCCGACATAATTCTTAGGGTTCGACTTGTAATAAAAACAAATCAATTTATAAATAAGATAAATATAGCTATGAAATTCAAATTGATGCATTTAATATTGTATCAGTTATACCCTGGACTTTAAATGAGTACAAAACAATAGAGCGGACAATAGCATAAAGAATTTTGATTTCTATTACACTGCACATTGCCTGTATGGGATATATCAATCAATTAACTATTGCTATATTTATTTAGCAATGCCGATTACAAAAATAAAGTATAAGAAATTTCAATAGTCATTTATTTAACCAACATAGAGGTATGATCTTTCGGGACAGAACTTCATCTCAATGAAATGTAACTAAGTTATTGATGATTAAGGTTCCAATCGAACGGATACTGGACACGGGTATTCAAAACGAATAGCTTCAAATCTATTACCTCAGTAATAATGTTGATGCAATGGGTCTAAAACACAAAAAGTGCCTCAACCATGACAAGTTTGGTATGGTAAACATTTCGCAATATAAGGAAAAGGAACAACAGTAACTGAATGAATGCGGCAGATGTAACACATTTTATATCACCAAATGGTACAAATATTTCCATTATTATCATATTTATTATCATAATTATTATTATAATCATTATAAAGGTCTTTACAATTTGATATGCAAAATATATGTCACCAGTGTTAAAAACAAAATACACAATGCTACAGTCCCCATGTAAATATGCCATCAAAGACATCAAGTACTGCTTTTGCAGAACCAAAGAACTTTCGGAGACAACGATTGTGGTAACTGATAATTCATACCTTTTATTTCCCTTTGTCACATTATAGATTAAAATATTTTATTTCTTTAGTTAAACACTATCGAAATATCATATGCGATTAATAACATGTTCAGACGCCTACGTATTAACATTAGGTTTCATAATTTATCTCATTTTTACAATTTTTAGGTTATTGATATATAATATAAAATTATGTAAATTACTATCATTGTTCACTTCACAATATTTTGCTTACTAATACATTTTCAAAATTTGCATGAAAACAAGCATGAATCTTGAGGCATGTTGCTTTCAAGAGTCAAATATTCCACGTTTCTTTTTAACTTACAGTTAAAAGCTTTGATTGAAAACGACTATCTAACTCTGATCTTTATCGTTAGTGTAACACGGGGTCTTGTGTTTGCTAAAATATAATTTGAATGAATTCTGCGCTTAAATTTGTTTTTCAATTACATCCACAGGCATAATAAAGCTAAGAAAATCCGCTATGAATAATGTAATACTTAAGGAATGGATGAAAAAGATAATGACAAATTTCGTGTCATTCAATAGCATTAGATTCTCTTCAAAATTGATATTAAACACATTACTTCAAAAGTTCGGACAAATTGAAACTATTGTCATGGGTTTTCTTTGAAGGATTGATTCCGAAATAAAAACAAAAAGAAGATCAAGCTTAATGTTTAGCTATTTTGAACTATAAGGTGGCATTTTCGTAGCTGGAAAATGTATTTGTTTGATAAAGTAAGCGATTGTACAGCGTAATGAATTATACAGTCTTAAATGAATGATATAACAACAAGTTTTATTACGTATAGCATAAAAAAGACATTGAAACATAATCATTCGAAATATATTCCAAAGATGTTTTTCTTATACCATATTCATCACAAGTCAAATGGTGATACAATATGTGTTTTTTTTAAATTTAATCAAATATGGAATTAAAAGATATATAGTGTTTCGATCGGATAACAAAAAGCTTGATTTTATACACAAATAATTGAACGCAATAGAAGCTGTTCCAGACGGAACGATGTTATTATGATAATTATCATGATTTAGAAGAGACAAGAACAAATATTAATAATACAAATGCATATGGATACAAAGCCAATATGTTAAACATTTATATATGACGTTCATCATATGAAAGAAAGTCATCCAATTTATCGATGAAAGTTGTTGATTAACTTTCATTATAGCATAAAATCGGCTATTTTCCCCTATTTGCCCATGTTATAACGGGACCAAAACCATGTGTAAACATAGTCACGCGCTCTTGTTATAGCCCGGTTTCACCTATGCGCAATACATACAGGGCCCAGTGAACAAACAAAAAATGACGATTTGGCTTGTTTGCCAAAGAGTTATGCGCTCTTGTTATATTGAAATTTATTGATTCGAGGGCTTCAGTCGCATATTCAAGTAAATATGCCGGAAAACGGCGTATAGACATCGGTGCTAATCTTGGTTGTCGCCCTTTCTAAGAAACGGACAGTTGTCAATGTAAACAAACACAGAAGAATCTACCTGTCATTCAGTTTAACACTCCGATTAACTTACAAAACTAGATAACACAAAATTGATATGAGAAAATGTTTTTTATTTATGTTAGTGTTGATAAATGCTATTTATATTTCTTTAAAGAATAATGCTTAGTGCCTGATTTTTTTATAAAGTTGTTTGCTTGGAAAAAAAAACGATTCTGATGTCACTCATCAATCTGAAATCATTCTAAGAATTTCTGAGGGTCATGTTTTGTATTCGGTAGAGGGTAGAGTAATGAAACGTGTTCTTGAGATAATAAATCTCCAAAGGCCAAGCTTTGTTAAATCAATTAAAATTCAAAATTTCGTTCGGTTCCGAGAATTTTCCAAGTTGTTGGCCCCGGAAAAATGAAACACATACGTAAAACATAGAATTGGATAAATACCGTCCAAGCACAAGAATTTAATGTAATTGTGTTTTGTATAAACTATACATCACGAATCTGTTTGAAAGTTTTATGCTATAATAGCGTCAACGCACGTTTTTTTTCGTGTTATAAAGTCTGCAGAGTCCCTCAGAACTGTTGGAGCCCTCGCCCTACCGGGCTCGGGCACCAACCGTTCCTCGGGACTCTGCAGACGTTATAACACGGAAAAACGTGCGTTAACCCTATATTGTGGCTTAAGGCTAGTTCATAACACTTATGTCTCAGCCAATCGTAACTGTCAATTGTTCATGATCAAACGTTTGGTTATAAAATGCTGTCCAAAAACATCTGACAGAAAAGAACTTGTCTGAATATGTCTTCGTCTATCTTAAAACATATCTTGTAATTACAGGTAAATGATTATCCGTGGAACAAAATGCATATTGTAAATGATTAAAAGAAACGAGCATTGATTGTTCCTTTATTTCAGACTCGTTTTTTTTTTTTCAAAAAATGTATTCATTTCGAATAAAAACATTTGTGTCTGGATATCACTAGTAATAATGAAGACGATTGATAAATTGGACAATGCCAAGAAGTACTTACATATCGAAACATCGCACTCATTCTTATTCGTATTCAAACGTTTTACTAAATAATTTGTATATAAATAATTCAAATGTTATTTGTGCGTGCAAGATAAAGTAACGAATAGTTTTGACCGTATTTAAACGAATAGATAATCAAACATAAAATTAAAAGACCCATGCCAGGTAAAACAAATTTTTAAACAGGTATATATTTTAATTCTGTCGTCAAAATAAATAAGAGTTATTATATATGTTGAAATATCTGCGGTTGGGGCACATGCAACGCTATATTCATTTAATCTATAAGCTGTTTTAATCTCTATTTGATTCGAATTTTACATATAACAAGAGTCGAACATATTTACACATTTTCTGCTGATCAAACAATATTGATTTGTAATTCGTACTCATCGTTTACAAATGTGACATACAAAAGCAACATCATCATCGTCATCATCACCATCAGCAACAGCAACAACAGCAGCAGCAACAGCAGCAGGAGCAACAACAGCAACAACGTTTGAATGTCAGGTAAAGAATACCACTTATAAGTTCAAGTTTATATACATGCATATATAAAATGGAAGGAAAGAAAATTACTTAGTGTTTGAAAGTGTAAAAGATCTTAATTTTGTTTAAGATTTGCTAATTTCTTGTCGTTCTATATTTATAAAATAACATGTATTTAAACTAAAATATTTGTGAATATATTTAAAGTTAACCCATTTATGATCAAGTTCAGTAGAAATTGATTTCTTGCAATAAAATGCAGTAAGAAATAAGTTATATTTTAATCTTTGCGTTATATTTTCCACAACATAAACATACAGTGAACCAATGCAAATCAACTCCGAAAATTAAATTTTAACTGAATCGTGTATTTCAATTATATATCTTGCAAGGTATAGTTGACAGGGCAAACAAAACTTCGACATTTGGTTGAGCAACGAAATGCTTCATGTAAATATGCTTGAGAAAAAAATATGAAAAAGAAAAGCAAATTGAATAATTTATTTTTATATAATTTACATATCTATTTGACATTTCACACCATAATGCTTTTTGTTGTTGTTTTTGTTCTTTTAAATTAGTGCTTCCAAGTATTATGAATATAAGAAGCGGCGACGTTCACTGTCTCGTGTTCATTGCTTTATTTAACAAGATAGTTGAAATGTTTACACATAATGATGTATTTACAGTGATGTTGCATTAATTTATAATTATAGCATAGTATCACTTGTTTTCGCAGGCAATTATTTTACAATGAAGTTGGTGAAAAGCTCGTGGCAAAACAAGATTAAAAGAATAATACTAAGAATACTGTAGAACTAAACTGAAATCCTCGATATCTAATGTAAATATAGTATTTTATAAAAAGTGTTTGTTTCAGTTACTGGATTTGCTGAAACATAAAATATCAATTTCATTCTTTTTGACCCTTAAGATCCTAAATATATTGATTGTCCGATAGTTTGAATCTCAGTTGAATATACACAAAACAATTTCCAATATTAGATCTCCTTAAGGCATTTTGGAATTCATGAGCTAAAAGACGAAGATGATCACTCTTCGATACAGTCTCACAACGATTTCAGTAGTTTACCTGCTACATATGTTTGTCAATTTAAAGAAAACTTTGTTAATATTAAATGTTCTGATAACAACAAACGTTGAACGAACGTTTTAACAAACAAAATAGGCATACGCAAGTAAAACGATACCCTCGATATACAGTTCGTCTCTGTACTGTTCACTTTGTCTCACTTTTTCCGCTCGATCCTACGTCCAGTAAACCTTGGGTATATAATGTAATTATCCGAAGAGGATTCCATATAGTTTTTGTTTTCACTTGTTGATGTTACAGTCCCATAACATTAAGCCTTATTAGAAACGTAAGGAAAACAAAACAAAAACAAAAATAATAAAAGATAAATACACAACAACGGCAAATACCATCAAAATGTATTTCTCATGTAACCTGTTCATACATTCAGTGCTTAAACAATATTTTGTTCAAATTAGATTATTTGTGACAAAAACATTAGTTTAGATCATCTTGATGATTGTAGTTGCATAACAAACAGCTGACATATTATCTTTGAAACCATAAATTTTGAAACATTATGTAATCATTACTCATTCTTTGTTTCGTTTCTGTTTGTTGAAATGCCACCAGTTCTTATCATGGTAATTATTGGTGATGATGTCCATAACTTTGTCGATGGTCTGGCCATAGAATCTGCATTCAGTAACAGCATCAATTTATAAATTTCTACAAGAATAGTCATATTCCGCCATGAATTCTTGAACAAGCATGGCAAATAATACTTAATAATCAATTTGGTTTAATAATGTGTTTTGCTACTATTTATTGCATTTAAAGTTAGGTTTCTAGACATATATTGTATGATTGATAAATTTATGAATCTTGCAAAACTCTTAACAACAAACCTGTGAAACATGTTTACTAATCAGTTGTAACTTACACAGTTTTCTGTTTTAAATGGCTGTTTCTTTACATAAAATCTAAGGTTTTTTTCTCATGATAAAAAGGTATTTATTCAACTTACTTAGAAGACAATCGGTTTATCTTATAACAAAAAGCAACAGCGTATTTTAATTTAAGATTTTATTATTCACTCAATAAATGTAAATATAAATCGTTCACAATACAATGTTACTATTTTATTTATTTAACAAAATGTTTGTTTTGTGAACGTTTGTTAATCATAGTAAAGAACGTTTTTAAG
>NW_026866325.1:0-47534 GCF_026571515.1 Ruditapes philippinarum | reverse complement strand
AAATATCATGTTTAAATTGAGGTCGAAACCGTTTGAATGACGACGATTCCTCAGGTCAACTTGCATTATAAACAAATATTGTTTAAGTTGTAAATTATTACATCAAAACTTTGATATGAAAGAAAAGAAAACAAAAGATTGTTCACATATCAAGCTTAAGACACGATAAGTGGTTGACTAATAATTCGGGGAAAATTGTCCGCAAAAGATGGATCTCTTTGTCTCCAGATTTAAAAAGAATGATATTGTTATTAATTTTTAGAAGTGTGGCGGATTTGATGAAATTCAAAATAGTTCGGAAGTTACAGTACAGAAAATGAGTGCCGACAAAACTAGCTATTGTTATGAATACTGTTCTACAAGCAAATGCAACAAAGATATTTGTACATACCCTCCAAGTAAGGATTTACTTTTGCGTCGCAGTAATAATGATGAAGGTCATATGCGACTTTCAGCTTTCAGGTGACGGAATACCTCAGGTAACCCTCCATGCATTATTTGAGGCTCGAGCGGTTGCAATCGTTGACCAACTATTGAGCTATCTGGATAATCTACTCTCAATTCTGGCGAGATTTGTACTAACATACGTAAAGGACAAATGAGGGAAGTAAAACTGTTTTCTGCAAACCGACGAGTGTTTTCTTGTAACCATATATCCTGTTATGTTGTGTAATGAGGTTGCTAACCACACTTAAATGAAAATTATATATATATATATATATATATATAGTATATATATATATATATATATATATATATATATTAGTATATATATATATATATATATATATAATATATATAGTGCATATATAGAACATGTTTTCAAACATCCAAGAATATGTAAAATATGTTACTGCAAATATTTGGTGCACATTATATGTAAATCATTGAAATATATGCATTCATTTCTAATGATTTGACTGAGAAAAATACAATTGATTGGAATATTTATATACATTTGTATATCCTCTAGCAGACATAAATAAAGAATACAGTCAATTTATTACAAACTGTAAAATTTATCATCTAGGTATTCTAATTAGGTTCAATAAAGTGCATAATTATTGATCACACAGTTACAAGACAGTCTTTTACTTTCCCTTCATTTAATTATTGACAGAAATGCATGAAAACTGTATATCAGACATTGGGTTTTATTGCTCATTGCCTTTCGCCGCTTTTTCGATTAGTAGTCAATTACATTCGCATGAACACACCGTACAATCAAATGGACAGACAACCGTTAAACCGTCGACAGCCGTAATACATGTACAGTAAAAACTCGCTAATGAGACCAATGAAGGGACTTTACACAGCTGGTCTTAATAGCGGGTTGGTCTCATTAATGAATTTGATAAAACAGAAAACCAGGCAATATATTAAGGGATACCATGTACTGTACACATGTTTAATTCTGGGCTAACCTATTTCAAATGAGAAGATATAAAGCATACACTATTATTTTTTTTATTTTCATTTATTTTCTTTTACTTTTTAACATTATGAAATTTTTAAACTTCTTTAGCGGCAATGTGCAAGATTTCAAAACCGTACGTGCATTTTGACAACAATAACCGCTTTCCGATGAGAAGCCACATTTTTTCTTGAAAGTCACAAAAAAAGATAAATACTTACCATCCGTCAATTGTGTTTTTTACACTGACATATCTGTTTATCAGGAGGTGGAACCCCATATGGATACCAACAGTGAGCATCGGTAAAAGTATATGTGAATTTCCGCTACTCCAGATGTGAAGCGTTACACCAGATGTGACCGTGAGAAACAGGTCAATCTTAACTTTTTAACAGTTATAAAAAAGTGAAACCTGTTTGTAGGAAAATTTAAATGTGATTCTATCCGCCTTACTCTCCTCTTTATTACTTTTTGTATTGGAACTATATGTAGTCTTTATCTTGATATTATTTCCGTCGTGGGTTCTGGTGTGACCATAACATATGCAATACGTATGAAGAAAATGTCACTAAACGGACACAAAATTTTACTTTAAGATTTTACTAAATCTCACCACAGACCGATACTTGACTTTCGAACAAATCCAGATTAAAACATTTCTGGAGCTTAAATGTAATTTAAGCAGCGATTCCTTTGTTTGTAAATGTTTAAATTAGAATTTGTTCGAATGTTAAGTATCAGTATGTGTTGAAATTTCGTAAAAAAAAATGTATTTTGGGTCCGTTTAAATTTAGTGATATTTTCTTCAAACGCATTGCATGTTTTGGTCACACCAGAACCCACGACGGAAAGAGTATCTCAACAAAGACTGCATAGAATTCCAATACAAAAATGGGTAATAAAGAGGAAAGTCAGGAGGGTGAAATTACATTTCAATTTTCTTTAAAAAAAAAAGGTTTGAATTTTATATAACTGTTTCAATAATTGAAAAATTTCACTGCGATTGACCTAATTTCACTGTCACATCTGGTGTTATGGTTCCTCCCCCGTGTATTTACTAGTACTTCTGTCGACGGTTGAATGGTTGTCTGCCCATTTGATTGTACGGTGTGTTTTATTACTCTTAAAATAAAACAATTGCAGTTTGAACATTGTTTTTGTTTTCTACAGACTCTGAATGCAGGGATAGCAAACATGTTGATTGTGCTCAAATGAACTCAATGTTCAGTATATGTAAAGTGAAAAATGAAGCCAAGAAAATTTGTCCACGGTTTTGCGATCTATGTAATTTAGGTATGTATGCTACTTGTATGTCGGTTATATTAATCAAATCATGTATTTGCAGCAGTATCAATAATAACATTATCGTAACTGGCCAATGAAAATTGACTCACAGTTGGTTGTTGTTGATTTACATAAATATGTAAAATTTTGTAAGCAGCTCGTAAACATGCGCAAAACATATTACAATATTACTTTTAGAGAAATATATAATATCTTATTCATCCTGCAGTTGATGGTGGTTGGTCGTCATGGTCACAGTGGTCATTGTGTGATGTCACATGTGGGAATGGTTCACTGTTACGTCAGCGTACATGTAGTAATCCTACACCACAAAATGGTGGCCTTGACTGCCCAGGAAACAAAATTGAAAAGAAATCTTGCAGTCTTCAATTATGTCCTGGTAAATTCATTGAAAAGAAAATATTTGTTATATTTAGAAATATACTCAAAGATTTTTAATATTAGTATCTGCAAGTTGTATAAGATTCATTATCCATGCAACTTGTGTTTATTCAATAGACTAAATCATCAATTCCTTTGAATATATTCTGGATGACTTTAATTGATTTATTAAGGCATAAAAGTGTCATAAATGTTGTGTTTAGATAATTTTTGTTCAACCACATATTGTGTGTTTCCCCATGCATGTTTCACAAATGCGTGTTGTTGTGTCAAACTCAAAAGGTTAGTGTCAAGTAAGCTGGAACGTTAATCAGCAACATATTTTGGGTAGTACTCCTATAGCATCAATAGTGACTTTATTTATATAAAGAGCTTAATTTGTGTTTATATTTTACAACGATATTTGCAGAGCCTGCTTTAAGTTTGAAATACGATAAGATATGCATGTCTTTCTTTCAAGTGCATGGAGGCTGGGGTTCTTGGGGTGAATGGGGAACATGTTCCGCGACATGTGATACTGGAATGCGCCGTCGGATACGAACATGCACGAACCCGCGCCCGGAACGTTTCGGCAACCATTGCTTTGGCAACAACGATGAAGCCGAATTGTGTAAAATTGGTCCTTGTGCAAGTAAAGTCTGTTTGATAATATCTATTCATACCATCAATAAGGTTACAAATTCTATAGAAAAATGTTACTTAAATTGTATTTAAAGAAATTGTTTTGTGTATTGTATGGTAGTCTTAGATCAAATATTTTATTTCATTAACTCCTTCTATCAAACAGATTTGACTTTCATCTGCTTTATGGCACGATATATACACAGCACACAATAACGAATGCTTACAGGCCTTTTGACGTCGAATATGGCGTCAATTATCCAAATTAAGTCATAAAAATGAGGCCTTATGAAATTTATTTCTCTTTTTATTAGCATGTTAGAATGGATATATAAATTATATTGAATGTAATAGAATAATGGACTGTTCATCGTTAAAATCCTTTATACTAAATCATTCGGGCATATCGCCCTTCGTAATAACATTCCTGCGCATTTGAACTTGAACCGTGCATTATCCAACAGCAATGCACTCTAAATTGATATAAATTAACTTATAGTACATTTGTTTCAGAAAAGGTTGCTTTTGATGCATACACAACAAATAGCAATAGTCACTACCGTGATGGAAGCGTTCTCGTTTTTCCACATATCAACATTAACGATGGACAAGGGTACAACCCATTAACTGGCATCTTCCAGGCTCCAGTTGCTGGGGTATACCAATTCACAGCACATGTTTGTCAACAAACAAATAAGCATATGGTCATTAGTATCATCAAGGGCACGAAGCAAATTGCGGCTACCACGGGGTTTGAAAGTGCTACTTCATCTTGCAGTTCCATCAGTGCTATTGCTCGGGTTGAGAAAAATGAAAAGGTATACGTAAAGGCGCGTTGGAGCGCAAGCTATTTGTACTCGGACACTTACCGATGGCCTTCTTTCAGCGGAATTTTTATGTACAGTTAGGTTAATTTAAGAAATACTGAATTAAAATCATTATAGGCTTGATAATCCATATTTTTAATTTCCTTTAAGATGTCAATTTTTTTAAATAATGTTTTGATAATGAATGTGTTTTAAAACTTATAAAGTAGCGCTAAACGTGCAGTAATGTGTCGTAAAGGCTGCTAAATCTGTTCAAAGTAGTATTTTTACTTCCATGCAAAACACGAATTCACTTTTTAGTTATACGAATATACAATAGAGCTACATAAGCAAACTCTTGTTTATGTATATGGCAACTGATTTTATTTTTTTGGAAACTGGAAAGATACCAAAAATAAAAAGAAAACTTTTAGGGGGAAATGATAGCATTTCTATGGAAAAGCATATCTTTAATTGTTTAATCGTCAACACTTGCATTTTTTCCCTAATCAACTTGTTTCAAGCAGGCATAATGTAAGACAAAATAAAAAATAATAATGTTTGAAATTTCTTATGATAAGGGTGACAATTATCACCGTTCATCAAAAACGCTCTTGCTTTAAGAAATTCATAATAACTTGTAGAAAGATAACTAAAAATCTGTCATGATACATTGTTTGATTTCTATGTGCCAACTATTTAACATAACTGTTAAACATTAGTCTTCTCTTATTGTATCTCAAGTTGACATATAGAGGATATTTTTTTGTTTGTGTGTAAGATGAAATTTTATTTCATCGAATGGGCTTTAAAAACAGTATTCTCACGAGTGGCGTAGCCACGAGTGAGAATACTGTTTTTAAAGTTCACGAGATGAAATAAAATTACATCTTACACAACAAACAAACAAATTTTCTTTTTATTTTATGCTAAAAAACAAGTTTAAACGAAATTTCCATAATATTAACATAAATATTAAAATCTGTTTCCCCATTGAGAGCCTCATTTCGTGCGAATTTCTCATTAAAAACAAGAAGTCTTGAGCTGAAAAATAAGTCCGACAATCAACATTAAATGACAGTGATATTATTTATTTTGTTTAAAAAATATGAATGATCGCTTGTTTTAATAATAAAAACAAACAATTCGTGTAGGAGAAAATTCCAACCATCCATCCATATTTCTGTTACTGAATTTATATTAGACCTGGCTTTGTTAAATGTAAGCGGCAGCCATTTTTTAAAGTTGTGTATTTCACGGGAGGAAAATAATTGTGTTTGATTCAGAGGGATATCATTTGGAATTGTTAGTCATACACCTTTTTAAAAGAAAGAAAACATATTTGAGGATTGAAACAGACAAAAAATAATTGTTGACAGATGTGAAAACATGAAAAAAGCAGCTATGAAAATGGAAGACTTGGAACTTGCTCGGAATGCTGGGTGGTTTACTTGTTCTACGAGCTGTAGCTGTCATTGCTTTTCAATTTTTCATAAAGCATACGGCAGTTATTACTCGTAGGATACTTTAATATGCCCAAATGTCATCAAGAGCAGTTTGCATGTGGAAGGAATGTATTTTTCAGACTGTAAAAATGGGGTACCGGTAAAAATGAAACAAAAACTTTAGAGACGAAATTTGGTGATTGGAATTTGAATGAATAGAAGTAAGTTTTCTTCTTTTTATTACTTTTGACGTTTAAGGTATTTATCAATTTCAGCTTTGCTTTTTCTTTAAACAGCCTGACATTGTCAGAATTGTCAGCAAAAATAAAATTGAGGTACCACATGGGGAAAATCTTAAAAAAAGTAGTTTCGTCATTGAAAAAAGTGAAATTATATTTTGATAATTTTCACTGTGAAATTACCAAATATAATTTTCACGGATAAATCAGTAATCCACTGAAAATCATAAAATAAATGTGTTTATTTATATGTTAATACAAGATGATGTACTATGTGCAAATTTGAATAAATTATCTGTTTTGCTCTGTTAAAGATATTAATATAAAATGTTAGATGATATATTCGTATACTGTATACAGTGGAATGAACCTGTCTACCCATGGTGTTATGATTTATTGCAATTTGAATTACATAATGTTGAGTTCTCTTCGAGCCGGTGTTAGGGTATGCAGACGATAGCTTGCTTTTACCACTAAGTCCACGCAATGGAGTCATCAAATTGAGAATGTTACATATAATTGACGACCTTTTTTGTTGGTTTTGATTTGTTGCTGTTGATGTGTTATATTACTAGCTAATATTTTTGTATGTTGAGAGAAAGTTAATGTAGCATTAAATCGTTTAATAGCTATGTTAGTCGCTGTAACTTGTTACTTCTCGATTATATTTCATAGCCGATTAAACATGCGTTTGCAAAATTAAGGAAGTAAGAATGTAACTATAAACAAAATTTTTTCTCTATAAAACTTCAACAGTATAAAATAAATAGTCCTATCCAATGAATGTAAAACTAGACGATTGTATGCTATTAACACGTGTGTACACAAAAAAAGAATTATTACTTAAATATAAACATAAATTTTGTAACTTGAAGCTTAATAAAATATTATCTTTTAACATGTTTGTCTCGTTTAATCATTTGAGACTCTATAACTTTGTTTGTGTATGTGTATATGGAGTATTTAATACATTTCATTTACTATCAGCAATGGACTATTGTAGTTTCACAATGACTACAGGTAAATGTAGAGTTTATTTTCCGTATACAGATTGATATCCACAAAGGTTAATCGGCATCGTCATTTTGTTCTGGTTTCTCTTTATGTTATATCATAATTATGTGAATTTCCAGATTATTCGATGCCTATTGTTTGGCATTATTAACATAAAACTTTTTTTTTTGCGGGATGTTTTTCGTTAATTTTGTAATTTATTATTATTTACGCTTAAAAATTAAATGATATTACAGATCTCGATACTTTAATCAAATAATATTATACAATATAAAATAAATTATTAAATACTGTTTGTAGGCCGAGTGGTAAGAACGAGGAAGTTGTGATCACGTTATTTTCAATATGTATAGTCGCACAATGCGTGACTCGCATGTATAAAACATAAAGATTAAGTCTAGAAAAATATAATAATAAATCATACAAGAAAACATTAAACAACATATGATTCAAACCTACAACTTACTGAAAGTCTTACACCTTGTCAACGAGGCTTATAAGTCAAGTGGTATGCTGGTAATTTATACATTTACCGTAGTATTTTACGGTAAAATCCGCATGGTCTATAATTACTGACAAAAGGTCATTGAAAATTCAAATGTCTCAGGTCGATATTGCCAAACAATACCTAAACTTAATTACTGTTGGTTAAAACTCAAAGTTATCTGGAAAATATTGCTTACTGAAAATTTACTAGCTAAGAAGGAAAGATAACTAAGTTTTTCTATTTTATTAGTTATAATATTTTAGTGCAGCTATTTTAAACATAAATACACGTAAGGCTATATGATAGTGTTACAGGTGCTTAAATTACAATAAATAAAATCCTAAAACAGTATTTTAACTTGTATTTGATTTTTCCCTAACATATTTTACCCTATCATTGAAGCATCTTTACCTATCACTCTATACTTGTGCATTTAACACACTACAATGTTATCATCAAATTGTATATTCAATTGGAAAATACATTTAAGTAATTGCAAAATACATATTTTCCAGGTAATTAAATAGCATTGTGTTTTATATACATGTTTCTTCATATTGTAATCTGTTTTGTAAATAATGCTTTTAAAAAAGTTTTTCTATGCGACGATCTTTTTTTGTTGGTTCTGTTTTGTAGTTGTGGTTGTTTCATATTACAAGCTAATATTTTTGGTATGGTAAGGGCAAGTCAATGTAGCATTAAATCGTTTAATATCTATGTTAGTCGCTATTACTTGTTACTTCTCAATTATATTTCACTGCCATTTTAACATGCTTTTGCAAATTATAGTTGTTGAATTAAGGAAGTAAGACAGTTACTGTAAATATTAACAAATTTATTTGTCTATAAACTTCAACAGTATAAAATAAATAGTCCTATCCAATGAATGTAAAACTAAATGATTTTATGCTATTAACACGTGTGTACACGAAAATGAATTATTATTTGAATATAAACATAAAGTTTGTAACTTGAAGCTTAATAAAATACTGTCTTTCAGCATAGTTGTCTCGTTTTATCATTTGATACTCTATAACTTTATTTGTGTATGTGTACATGGAGTATTTAATACATTTCATTTATCAGCAATGGACTTTTGTAGTTTCACATTGACTAAAGGTAATTTTAGAGTTTATTTTCCGTATACGGATTGATATCCACAAGGATTAATCGCCATCATCATTTTTTCTGGATCCTCTTTATGTAATATCCAAATTATGTAGAGTTCCAGATTATTCGATGCCTATTATTTAGCAACATTAACATAAGACTTTTTTAATTTCGTGACGTTTTTCGTTATTTTTGTAAATTATCATGATGTACGCTTAACATTTTAATAATAGTACAGATCTGGATACTTTAATCAAATAATGTTATAAAATATATAATTAATTCTGCTTATTGGCCGAGTGAAAAGAACAAGGAAGAGTTGTGATCACGTTATATGAATAGATTACACGAGCTGATAACGTGTGTGTTTTATTTCTTTTTTTTTTCTTTTTTCATTCAATATTGTCATTTTTGATAAATAAATATTTCTTCATTTCATTAATTTCAATATGTATAGTCGCACAATGAGTGACTCGCATGTATAGAACATAAATATCAAGTCTTGAAAAATATTATAATAAATCATACAAGAAAACATAAAAAAAAAACATTTGATTCAAATCTACAACTTACTGAACCCCTTGTCAAGAGGCTTATAAGTTAAGTTGTTTGCTGGTTAGTTTTACATTTACCGTTGAATTATAATCATTAAAATCCGTATGGTTTACGTCGGAATTTTATAATTACCAGCAAAAGGTCATTGAATATGCAAATGTTTCTGGCCAATATTGCCAAACCATACTTTGACTTAATTACGGTTGGGATACACTCAAAGTTATCGGGAAAACGTTGCTTACTAAATAATCACTAGCTAAGAAGGAAGTATAACGAACTAAGTTTGTCTATTTATTAGTTGAATAATATTTTATTGTAGCTATTTTATACATAAGTACAAGTAAGGTTATATGATAATGTTACAGGTGCTTAAATTACTATAAATAAAATCCTAAAACAGTATTTTAACTTGTATTTGATTTTTCCCTAAAATAGTTTATCCTATCATTAAAGCATATTTATCTATCACTCTATAACTGTGCATTTAACAAACTAATATGTTGTCATCAAATTGTATATTCAATTGGAAAATAATTGCACAATATATTATGTTTAATATATATTTTCCAGTTAATGGCGGCCGACAGTACAGCTTATAGTCAGCCCACTTAAAACCTTATCTACAAACTCATAAAAATATACATATATAAAAACCCAAACACATAAAATCGCAACACTTCACCTTGCTTCAAAAACTATCGAACCGCTATGCATTCGACCCCCTGATTACAGTCAATGTTAAATTATTTGAATTCATACTGCCAAACATGGAATCTGAAAGTTAACACAACTAAAACTAAAAAATGATATTTGAACAAGGCAGACACTCAACGTTTAACTTTACTTTCAACAGTCAAACGATAGAAGTCGTTAAAAACTATAAATATTTAGGCTTTATTTCTTTAAAAATAGACATTGGAATCAGACATAAAAGCATCTTGCCCAACATTCATTATTTTCTATGCATAACCTTTTGTCAGTATTTAGACAACTAGATTTATATATTCAAGATAAATGTAATTGTTTGATACATTAGTAGGATCCGTCTAAGATTATAGCGCAGAATTGTCTGGATATTATGATTGTTAAAAATATAGAATTTATACATTGTAAATTTCTTAAAATGATCCTTTATGTCCGTAAATCAAAAACTCTAGATGCATTATATGGAGAAATAGGGAGATATCCAATGGCAATACATCGTAAAACCATAATATTAAAATACTTAAATCACCTGATTACTCAATTCTTAAAACAAATGTATACCATGCTTAATGAAGATGCAGATAATGAGTTCATACTGGGAAACTGGGCTTATCAAATGAAAAAATACACTTGACCTGAAAAATATTTAAGCGTAATAAATAAAGATAGCCACTTGATTGTTTTAACCAAATTGAGATATCAGCTAACAATCTGGAAATAGGCACGTTGATATTCCAAGAGAAAATAGAAAATGTCTACATTTTTCATTAAATTTGATAGAAACAGAATATCAGTTCTTGTTATTATGCCCAAAATATTACAATTTACGTAGAAAGTTTTTTAACCATAGTTTTGAAAATGGCCTATAATGCAGAAATGCGAAACATTAATGACAAGCACAAATATCAAAACAATTAGTAGTCTGGCAAGTATCTGTATACTACATTTAAAGAAGGGACATAACGTTAGATTTTAGCCTTAGTTAAAACATTTAAAAGGGAGATAACTACGACAACAAATGCTTAGTACATATAACTGTTATGTCATCATAAAAAATATTAATAATTGCCGTTTAATTGGTGCATAATGATATCATGCAACGTAAACAAATTTCTTTCTCCTTTGTGTCTTGCATTTTTTAGTATTTTTATGCACACTCTGTTAGATATGTCGTAACGTTTGTTTATACTTGTCAACAATACTTGGTGGCTAATTTGCTGTAACTTATAACACTTTACACCGCACTGTATCTGAATTGTATATCTTTAAAGTGATGTTTACAATTTTTATGTTGAATTTTTATGTTATGTTATATGTAAGTTGTGTTATATTGTGCTATGTTATGTTATGGTATGTGTTATGTTATGTGTTATTTTATTTTATGTTATGTTATGTATTGTTATTCTATGTTATGTTATGTTATATTTGTGAATAATAAAAAGAAGTAGTTGGGCTGCAAGTAATAACAACATTAGCAACAGCCCACATCACAAAGTCAATGTTTCATATATTTATTTAAGTACATTTCATGCAATTAATTGTTTTAATTGAATATAATTTTAACTGAATGTATAAAGATAAAAGTCAGAATGATAGAACAATTGAAAACAGCTATATGAGACAGAAATGTAATCGAAATAGCATGGAAACACGATACTATCTGATTTGTACGAGAAGAAGGCGTTTTGATGTTCTTTCTCTTTTCTTTCATAGGCAAACATAAAAAATTCGTTTCCTATCGTTTACAATAATAAACCTATAAGAAAAAAGTTACCAATGTACGAGCATTTGATTATAACCTTCTGACGTTATATTTTCCCTGTGGTCGCAAATAATGACCCCCCCCCCCGGAAAAAAATAAATGAACCTATCAACGAGCATGCTCTAGAAGGACAGTGTGTGCGGACAACTATAATACAAATGTACGTCACTGGTATCTTCAAATGCAATACATATCCACAGTAATACATATTAACAGTAATACATATCCACAGTAATAAATATCCACAGTAAAACATATCCACAATAATACATATCCACAGTAATACATACCTACAGTAATAAATATCCACAGTTATACATATCCACTGTAATACATATCCACAGTAATACATATCCACAAATATAAATTTCCACTTTAATACATATCTTCTGTAATACTTATCCACAGTAATACATATCCACAGTTAAACATATATACAGTAATACATATCCACAGTAAAACATATCCGCAGAAAAGCATATCCACAGTAATACATATATACAGTAAAACATTTTCAGTGTAGTAAATGTCCACAGTAATACATATCCACAGTTATACATGTCGACGTAGCCCAGTCGGCAGTTATTTGTATTACAGGTGGGGTAATAGACAGACACAACAAATGCAAATCTGAAATATCCAAGATATTTATTAAACAATATATAAACACAATATAACTATATTATACAACTTTAACATGTAATGGTCAGATATGAAGTGCAATTAACAATTATAAGATAAGGTTGAATGAGTAATACAGGTATGTAATAACTGCATGTACAATTTCAGGTAAGTATTGTAAATATTCCAGGTAAGTATTGTGAATATATCTCTCTGTTATCTATCAAAAACCTCTATATATTAACCAATAATGACATTCTGTAATAATCTAATAATTTAAGTAATAAGTCAGAGATTACTAACCTGAAATATCCAAGATATTTATTAAACAATATATAAACACAATTTAACTATATTATACAACTTTAACATGTAATGGTCAGATATGAAGTGCAATGGAGCATCACAAAACATACCCGAACATAACATATCAAGTTTACGGGTGACAGGTTAGTAACAATGACAGAGAAGAATAATAGAAATATAGAGAGAGATATAACGGTATAGGATCAGGGGTCAAATAATATATAACACATTAAGATACAGTTAATATACTTTATTTGAAATGTATAACAAAACATAAGGCAATGTACATTTTATATAAACTTCTATCCTGCGACATACTCCTCCAGGTTCGTTTAAAAGGCTCCTGACTTTTCTGTACGTCTCCCTTCAATTAAAAAAACAACAACATATATACATATTATAAACAAAGTTATATAACACATTTGCTACATATAAGTAATGTATAACAAAACATAAGGCAATGTACATTTTATATAAATTTCTATCCTGCGACATACTTCTCCAGGTTCGTTTAAAAGGCTCCTGACTTTTCTGTACGTCTCCCTTCAATTAAAAAAAAACAACATATATACATATTATATACAAAGTTATATAACACATTTGCTACATATAAGTAATTGATAGCAAAACATAAGTTGCACACGCTGGCTGGGCTACAACTCAAAATTACTGTGTACAATACCTGAGGTAATTATACTGTAACCCAATTTATATTCGCGAATACAAATTTTCGCATTTTGCCGAGGTCGGACATATTCGCGAATATTAATTTCCGCGTTTTCTTGATTTCCGACAAATAAATATTTGCGGATTGGAGCGTCCGATGGGGCCGTTAAATCCATTTGCCGACTATTAATCTTCAATAATTGAGGTCATTTTTGGTGTCTTAAATGGAATTAACAATACGCAAGCCTTTTATTGTATTGGTAAGTGAATTGTGATCAAAATTCAGCGAAACATTTTCTCTATATATGTACATGTACGCATCGTTCGTCTTCATTTCTAAACATGTCGTTATTTCTATAACATATTTATATTTTGTACCCACAGTTTATCTAGAAAGTCTTTAAGAAATTCAATTTAAGCGTTTCATAAAAAAAATACCTTCTCCAATCAGGGATCGAACCCACGCCGAGAAAATTATGTAATAATACAGGCTGTTAAGTTTGACGGGTAAAAATCGATACTAGTATGTAACCATTTTGTATTTCACTGTTTGTAGTTATGTACACCCAATACCCTTTGTGATGATCGATAGGTTTATACCACCTTTGTCTTAACAATTCACTCAAACAATAATTTTATAGGATCCAAAAAAAACAATAGCCTTTTGAGATGCTCGATAGTTTTCCCACTTTTGTCAAACGATTTATTCAAACATTTATTATTATATTTAATAGTATTAAAATGTGGATGTTTATTTTGATTGCTATATTGACATAGAGTTCTTTTGATATTTATAAAATAGTAGTAGTTTACTTAGTTTATGTTTGTATTGCTGTATGGCAATATTCATAACAATTCATTACTTCCTAACAGGTGCCCGTAAGATTTGAATATATCCGATCAAGTGGCTTTGCATGAACAACGTCTAAAATAAAAATTTCTCTCCAATTTATACGCGAAATCGTGCGGACTTATTCGCGCAAACAAATATTCGCGCTTCGTGGCCATCCGCGAATAAAGCGAATATTAATTGGTCGCGAATATTCGTTGGGTTACAGTATTTGAGCAAGAAATAATGAATTCAACATCAAACTTGAAGCTTGGTGATACAATGGATAATTATCCGTTAGCTCCTATAGACACGAGACGTGGAACCATAGACAGAGTAACATACAATTGTAACATGACAAGAAGGTATGTCAGGTAAGTATGTTGCATATTGAGTATATCGAGGTAAGGAAATTGAGCTAAAGATTAGCATATTATACAGGTAAGTAAGTACGATAAGTATGAGGTAATATATACAGTTTTCAATATTTGTAAGACCAAATTACTGTATAACCATAAGTCTTAATAGTTCAATGACACATATCGTACTTATGTACTTTAAGCAAACATACACTTAAGTAAACAACTATCAAACACACGTTGATTATAATTTTATTTACATGAACACAATCAATATATAACATCACATATTCCACTCTCCTGATGTCATCCATTTTGGTTGTTGTCTCTCTCTTTGTGGTCTTGAAGATTTTGTGGTTCTTGTTTGTCCAGGACCTCGTCTCATCGGAATAACGTATGGAACTGTGGATGCCTCTTCTTCATGATCTGATTGAACGTCACTGTCGTCACTATTTGCTTAAAGATCTGGAGAAGGTTCGTTTGTAGCATCCACTGTTTCATCATCCTTTACTTCATCCCGATTTGAGTCGTTTTCATTCAGTACATCTGTTGTTGACATAAACGGGAGAAGAAGTTTCCGATGTAGAGTCCTAGACCTCATACACAGGTATGTCTTCAACAGGTTGTCTGATGATGATGTAGGGATGATGTTCCCATTTGTCCGCAAGCTTTTGTTTAACCCTTAAAGAAACATTACGTACGAGGACACGATCTCCTGGATAAGGTTGGGCACTACGTGCTTTTTGATCATAGTGTACCTTGTTCTCCTGGGCTGTCTTGGAGGCAACGTTTCGGGCCTTTTCGTATGCGGTCCGGAGACGGTCGCGAAGTTTAACCACATACTCCGAGTGTATGCTAGATGACAAACTGTCAATGGGTAGCCCTAGAAAAGCATCAATTGCAAGCCTTGGATGCCTACCAAACATGAGGAAATAAGGTGAGTAGCTAGTACTCTCATGTCGCGTAGCGTTGTAGGCATGTACCAGACTTGGAACATGAGCCTTCCAGTCGGACTTTGATGCTCTTCTAAGGTACCAAGCATCTTGAGTAATGTTTGGTTAAACCTCTCCACCATTCCGTTCCCCATCGCATGATAAGGTGTTGTTCGAGTCTTCTTTATGCCAACAAGAGAACACAATTCCTTGATTAGGGCCGATTCAAAATTCTGGCCTTGGTCGCTGTGAATTCTGGACGGAAATCCATAATGGACAATGAAGTTGTCGAACAGAATTCTGGCTGTTGTCTTGGCAGTTTGGTTTCGAGTAGGAAATGCCTGTGCATAACTACTGAAATGATCTGTGAGGACAAGGATATTTTCGAATCCACCCTTCGATCGTTCCAAAGACAGGTAATCGATGCATACTATGTCCATTGGTGACATTGATTGTATAGGGACTAACGCAGCAGTATTAGCAAGAGCCTTGCGACGAATACAACGAACACATCTCCTGACATTGTCAGCTATGAAGTTGTCCATTCCTGGCCAATAAAACCTCTCCTTAAATAAAGAAGTTGTCCGATCACGGCCCTGATGACCGAGATCGTCATGTAAAGCTTTAAATAAATCAGTTCGCAAAGCTTCCGGAAGGACAAGTCGAAGATGGTCATCACGAGATACAGATGTCATTCTGTAAAGTACGCCCTGAAGTAGAGTCAAACGGGACCATTCACGCAGGTAAGTAGATAAATTGCCGTCAAATGGCTTAGCCGGTTTTGTACTACGATTCAAATTATCCACAACAACTGATATGATTGGATCCTTGGCTTGTGCTTTACACCAGTCTTTAGAGGATAAACTGTTAGACTGTACAATATCATCTGGTATACTAATGTCATCTGTGTGAATTGGTTGGTCGGGATCGTGTATGGTATCTACAAGTGGCTGAGAATCCACTGTTGCAGCGTTGGTGACTGCTTCTACAACATCACGGGTTATAATTCGACTGAGTCCATCTGCGTCAGAATGGTTAGAACCTTTCCTGTAAGTGGCAGTGTAATTGTAGTTTGCTAGTGCAGCAAGCCATCTGTGGCCCGTGGCATCTAACTTTGCTGTTGTAGTTACGTACGTTAGAGGGTTATTATCAGTCACAACCTCGAATTTCGCGCCATACAAGTAGTCATGGAACTTTTCAGTGACAGCCCACTTGAGGGCGAGAAACTCGAGTTTGTGAGCTGGATAATTCCTTTCACTCTGTTTCAGGCTCCTGCTTGCGTATGCAATTACTCGAGTCTTATCTTCTTGCTTCTGATATAATACGGCTTCGAGCCCCAATGACGAAGCGTCGACGTGAACAATAAATGGCTTGGTGTAGTTAGCATATCCGAGAACTGGTGGATTTGTCAACTGATTCTTGATGTCATCGAATGCCTTTTGTTGTGGTTCATCCCAACGAAAACCGGGTCGCTTTACATTCCTTTTAACATCTTTGGGCTTTTTCTTGGTCGGGTGGCCTATCAGGAGATCACTTAGAGGTCTGGCTAAAGCTGCAAATCCACGAATGAATCGTCTATAATAGCCAGCAAATCCAAGAAACTGGCGGACTTGTTTGACAGATTTTGGTATGGGCCAATTCTTCACGGCCTCTGTCTTTGAGGGATCTGCTTTAATACCATCTTGGGATACCACATGGCCGAGGTAAGTTGTTTCTTTTTGAAAGAATTTGCATTTTGATGGCTTTATCTTGAGATTAAATTCAGCTTGTCGTTTAAATACTGATTCAAGACGATCAAGATGGGAATCGATATCGGTACTGAATATAATGATGTCATCAAGGTAGATAAGGCAGTCACGTAGATTGAGGTCCCCCATACAGCGTTCCATAAGACGTTGGAATGTAGCAGGAGCATTACAAAGGCCGAAGGGCATCCTGTTACAATCATAAAATCCGAGGCCATCAACTTGAAATGCTGTTTTCTCCTTATCTTCCTCTTCAAGCTCAACCTGCCAGTACCCAGATTTAAGGTCCAGTTTGGAAAAATATTTTGCTCCAGCAAGCATATGAAGTGTATCTTCTATTCGTGGTATTCCATATGCATCCTTCTTGATTCTTGAATTCAGTGTGCGAAAATCGATGCAAAAACGTATGGTACCATCCTTTTTTCGAACAATTACGAAATTAGATGACCAAGGACTTTTGGAAGGACGGATGGCTCCGATATCCAACATTTCTTTGAGATGTTGCTTAACCTCATTTAGCAGTGCTGGTGGAACTCTTCTATACAGTTCTTTAAAAGGTTGCGAATTGGTGAGTTCTATTTTATGTTTCACTTCTGTAGTATGACCAAGATCTAACGAATTCTTCGGGAAAATCGATTGCCATTTATCAAACAAATTCAGAACTTTTTCCTTTTGGTCTTCCTTTAACTCCGAGTGCTCAATATCAATACCATATTTGCTCTTTATTTTACTAGATACATCTATATTTTCAATTTCTTCATTTTCTTTTTCAGATGCAGACACTTGGTTAATATATGATCTTTCCGTCGTAAGTATGTTTTCTTTTTCAGATGAAGACGGTGGAGGAGCTTCACAGGTAAGTATTTTCTCTTTTTCAGATGATCGGGTAGTTGCATGATCTAAAGGCTCTTCATCCAAGACTACTACTTCATGCAATTGGCATATAACGGTTCTTGTATTGACCTTTAAAGGTTTTGCTGTTAGGTTGCATAATCGAACGGGAATTCTAGCAGTTTTTCCAGGATTGTCTAATCTAACAACACGAGGGCATACTGTTGATTTGTCAAAAAATTAGTAGTGTCTATATTTCGTGACAGCTGAATTGGTGTTAGATGTCTTCCTCAGAAGTCCAGTTACAGTTTCACTTCCATTGGTTTCAAAGTAAACTCGTTTGTCGACTTAAAACATTACCCACACATGAATTGAACAATTGCACTAAATGCTGTTTTCCATTCAAGTGGTACATCATCAATCATGTTCGCATTTCTCTGAAACCATCGAGAACTCTCCCGAATGACATTTGTTCCGACAATTACTGGGATTGTTTTGTTATATTCAGTAGCATCCACTTCTAGAAGTGGTACAAATATTCCTTCCATTTCACTATTGGGTATTTTCACTTCAACTTCTATGTAGCCTTTGAACGGTATATCTTTCCACTTGCTCCAGTAATATTTAATTCAAAATCTTCTATTTGATTTAACATTGGTTTATTCTCCATTTGATTGTAATATGTATCCGAAATAGTGCTGACCACTGATCCAGTATCAATTAAGGCTTTTACGACCACGTTTTCTATCAAAATAGTACTTTTCATTTGCTGCTCCAACAATTCTTTCTTTTAATTTATTTGTAAACTGGGCTTTTTATTTTCTGTGCTCCCATCGAGCCCTCCGATGAAAGCCGCTTCACGTTTAAATTACTTTTCTCTTCTTCTTTATCTGTCTCCTTTCTCTGTGTTGATTCTTGCTGTCCACTTTCTCTTGTTATGTCTCTTCTTCCTCTCCATTGACTTCTAAATCCACCTCTGTATAGTCTCCGATATGTATATCCACTTCTAAAGTTCGAACTTTGGTTTTGGTTTTGACTCTTGAGTTTTCCAACATCAGTTTCTATTATTTTAAGTCTATCAAGTACATCCTGCAAAACATTCAGCTTTTCATCTGTTTCTTGTTGATTCACATTCGCTCTAATATGCCTCTCTTTACTCTCATCTAAACATCTTTTCTTTTCTTCCTCTTCTTACTTGCTTTCTTGCGTAACTTTTCAAACGAATCTGTTGATTCATATGATACTCTTGTAGCCATCTTTAACTTCTCTGATCTTAATCCTCTCCAGAATCTTTCCTTTAACTTACTATTCCTCTTACTTTTATCTATCTCACCTTGCTCAACAGCTCGTTGGAATAGTGTCTCAACCCTTACTCCCCATAGTGAACATGATTCTCCTTCTTTTTGTCTTGATGAATAAAAATTTTGAACAATCTTATCACCAGTTTTAATATCTCCCTACAAGTCATTAAGCTTCTCAATAATCTCCTCTGCTGTTGCTGTAGGTTTCAAAGTTAACAATACTTGACATGTTTCACCTTGAAGAGAGTTGCGAACAGCCTGTTCTAATGCATAATCTGGATACATTATAGATTCAACTTAACACGATATTTCCATCCTCCACTGTTCAAAATGATTTCCATTAAAAGGTGGTATTTTTAGGTTGTCCAACCTTAAATAGAGGGAAAATCCTCCTTCTTCTGTTTATACTTTCCATCAATTAAATCTTGTCTTGTTATTAACTCTGTCATTTCAATTTTCATCCGGAATTATGAGGGTTCTTCGAAATGTTGCTTTGTTGCACCTCTCTCATCTCTTCGCAGTATTACATTTTCGTCTACAAAATATCATTTCCTCTTTGTTTCTCTGTTCTTTTTCTTATTTCATCTATTCCTGTCTCTACTCTATCCTTTAACAACTTTTCTTTTCTCCGATAAAAGCTTCAATTTCATTCTTAATGCTTCATCTTCTTTCTCTTTTAACTAACATTAATCTTTCAAGCCTCTCATTCTCATTCCGTTTCATATTCAAATCTGCTTCCTGACATTCTAATAGCTTTATTCTTTCACTTAATTCTCTCTCCGCTCTCCTTTTTTTTTCAATTTCAGCTTCAAGTCTCGATTGATTCTCAATAAATAATCTGTTTTTCTTCTTTTCTTTTTCTTGTAGTTTGCTTAGTTTCAAACTTTCTCTTTCAACAGAACTAGACTGACTTCTTATCTCTTCATTTTTGTTTTTTATTTCATTTAACCTGGTGCTTAAATTCATTTCACTTTGATCTTTTCTATAACGTTTCAACTGTGTTGTACTTGTATTTGATAAGTCATCCTCATATTCAATTTTACGTTTTCTTTCCTATCTGTGATTCGTTTGCTTGATCTTCGTAACTGTTTCTCTATTCCTCCTTTAGATCCTTCTCTTTCCTCTCTTAATTCTCCTAAAGTTTTATCGAGCATTTCTATGTGATTATCCAAAAACGCAAAATTGCTTTCCAATGATTTATTTTGATCCTTTTCATGAGCTTTCAATCCCTGAATATCATGTTAAGTGGACAAATGTAAAAATTCATCAATAGTATTCAGATCTGATATATTGCTTTCTTTGTCACTCTCATGGTCACCATTGTTATCCATTTATCCCTGTTCACCATAATTTCTTTCAAGTTGAGATTGAACAGTTTGAGTTTCAAACCTTTCTAATTCTTCTAATCTTTGTCTATCCCTCCGAGTCATTTCTTCCTGCAGTTGCCTTTCTCTTGTTCTTTTTATTAATATTCTTCTCAATTCCCTTTCAGTTAAAGCTTCTGCCATATTTACTTTTTACACACTATCCCTTTCAGAACAACTACACAATACCACACTACACTTCAAATGATATGTTTTATATATTATATTTGTAACGTGTCTTGTATTTCACACCATACATATAATTCTATGCAAATAGTTCTCAAAAACTTTTGTGTCCAATACTTCACTTCATATATATATTACACAATATTATTTACAGCATACAAATAACCACAGCGTAATCACAAAACACCGTAGTCACATAAACTTTCCTTACCATGTTCCCTTAATGTGTCACCATACAAATCACACATCATAAACCCCCATTTTGACGATATAAACCACAGCTTTTCAGTCTTTAACTTTTACATTTCTTTTTTTTTTAATGTTTATATTGTGTTGTAACTTAATACACAATATTAATATTTTTTATGTAGTAAGATGTAATACCACTTTATAATAATCGGCCACTTAAGTTTATTATAAAATTGAACTACTAGTCTTCTATATAGTAAGATAAATAAGATAAGAGCTGCTATTTTGTTTTACGATTAAAAAAATATCAGCTCGATCAAGAATTCGAACTCGAGTCTCTCATTCACTAGTCGACCGCGACTTACCACTGTACCAATACACCAGTTATTACCAGCATGCATTCGATTAGACAGTATACGAAAGATAATGTATGCATGTCTTATTTTATCTGATACCCGTTTACTTGTAGCACAACGACGAAAACAACCCGTATAAAGTTTAATATTAGTTGTCTAATTGTTCAAGAAACAATTAACTTTATCAAATATAACAAATTAATGTTTGTAAACATTAACTTATTGTATTCAATAGAACAAAAAAAACGCGTTACTTTCCGAACCTTGCAAGGATTTATATTGTCTAAGACACAACCTTACTTACAAAATTTGCAAATAAGGTATGTAAATATATAATCAAGTCGACTTTCTTTTTTTTATTCTATAATTCTCTTTTCTAAAGAGAAAAAGAATTAAAAGCGAGGGACACCCAAAAAAGCAACTCAAACACAATTGCAGAAAAAAAATGTACAAAAAAAATACGACGTCAGCTGAATTCGATCTCTGTATGTTTGGGATGACAAGCAAACGCGCTAACCACTGCGCTGTCGGGGAATTGGTATGAGAAGATAGTAAATAGCAGTACAGCATATTAACACCTTTTGCAACGGGTTGAAGAAATAAGTTTTATACAATGTTATTTTTCTTTCATGCATCGTAAGTAACAAAGTATTTTGTATGTATACAAGTTTTGAAAAGTCTATTTATCAAAAATTCTTGAACAAAAATTTACTTAAGAAAAGGTCTACTCAAAAATCTATAGAAATGCTAATAACAGAAAATGACTAAGTTTTCTTCAAAATTTTATTTGCAAAAATAAAACAAAAGTTGTTACCTTTTATTAAAATATCCTATATAAAAATAATCCAAGTCAAGAACACAATATCACATAATTATTACATCCACTTTCACACTAACTAATGTAAATAAACATAAATACGAAAAACACACTTTCACTTGAAGAGAAAGTTTAAGAGTCCGTGGCACAACTCCTTTGACGACGAGAAGTGATCCTGCGTTGAGGCTAGTCTTCCCGGTACGTAATTATGGTACTCGACGTCTCGAGTTAGATTCCATGGAATAATTAAGTAAAGGCCCTATCAATAACGAAGGAGTTTGCACGCACGTGACAATGTTTACAATATACACAATTATGGACAGGATATCCAAAAATCTGGTGACGTCAATAATCACATGGTTTTAAAAACCAATTGAATGACTAGAATCTCGGCGGGAAGAAGGTAACTAGGTCAAATGTAAATGCCGAACGAGTAAAATCCAATCAAAATCCTTCTTTGCACAAATGAATTTATCTTACACTAGATAATCCAGTACACAGAATACTATTTACGTATGTAAGATCAAATGCATCAAACATTTGGAAAACAATAATAAATCATCTGTTGGTCCAGTCTTATCAACTGATCTCTTGTAGATGTTACAGTTGGAACACGTTTGGCGCCATTGTCGACGTAGCCCACTCGGCAGTTATTTGTATTACAGGTGGGGTAATAGACAGACACAACAAATGCAAATCTGAAATATCCAACATATTTATTAAACAATATATAAACACAATATAACTATATTATACAACTTTAACATGTAATGGTCAGATATGAAGTGCAATGAAGCATCACAAAACATACCCGAACATAACATATCAAGTTTACGGGTGACAGGTTAGTAACAATGACAGAGAAGAATAATAGAAATATAGAGAGAGATATAACGGTATAGGATCAGGGGTCAAATAATGTATAACACATTAAGATACAGTTAATATACTTTATTTGAAATGTATAACAAAACATAAGGCAATGTACATTTTATATAAATTTCTATCCTGCGACATACATATCCGCAGTAAAACATATCCACAGTAATACATATCCACAGTAAAACATATCTACAGTAATACATATCCACAGTTATACATATCCACAGTAATACATATCCACAGTTATACATTTCCACAGTAATAAATTTCCACTGTAATACATATCTTCTGTAAAACTTATCCACAGTAATACATATCAACAGTTAAACATATATACAGTAATACATATCCACAGTAAAACATATCCGCAGAAAAACATATCCACAGTAAAACATATATACAGTAAAACATTGTCAGTGTAGTAAATGTCCACAGTAATACATATCCACAGTTAAACATATCCACAGAAATACATATCCACAGTAAAACATATGCACAGTCATACATATCCACAGTAATACATATGCACAGTAATACATATCGTCAGTAATACAAATCCACAGTAATTCATATCCACAGTAATACATATACACAGTAAAATATTTCCAAAGTAATAAATTTCCACTGTAATACATATCTGCTGTAATACTTATCCACAGTTATACATATCCGCAGTAAAACATGTCCACAGTAATACATATCCACAGTAATACATATCCGCAGTAATACATATTACATATCCACAGTGATACATATCCACAGTAATACATATCCGCAGTAATACATATTACATATCAACAGTGATACATATCCACAGTAATACATATCCGCAGTAATACATATCACATATCAACAGTGATACATATCCACAGTAATACATATTCGCTGTAAAACATATCCACAATAATACATATCCGCTGTAATACATATCTACAGTAATAATCTACAGAAGTCCACAGTTATGCATATTGTATCATAGTTTGGGGATATTTCTGTTAAAATATGTCAGAGTTAAATCGTATTCACATACATGCACAGTGCATTAACTGGAGTGCAGGTATTAGTTACCCGCACTCCAGAGCATGCCCATTGATTGGCTCATTTTTGCTGGGGTTTACTTATTGTGACGGAAGAGAAAGAGAAAGCGACAGAAATATCATATTCAGATGCTCGTTCATTGTAACTTTTTCCCCGGGGTTTCATATTGTGACAACAGGAAACGTGTTTTTATGTTCGTCTATGATACAAAAGAGAAAGAACATCAAAACACTCGGTAATCTGATAAATACTCGTACAATGCTCTTTCTATTAATTACATTTCAACAGCAATACATTTTATATGTCTGCAGTAATACATATTACATATCCACAGTAATACATATTACATTTCCAAAGCAATACATATTACATATCCACAGTAATACATATAACATTTCCACAGCAATACAAATAACATATCCTCAGTAAATCATATTACATCTCCACAGTAATACATATTACAAATCCCCAGTAATACATATTACATATCCACAGCAATACATATATACACCACAATATGTGCTATCGTCGCTATGTTGAACACATGCGTGATACAAAATTGAAGGTGAATTCTCCGAGTAGAAGCTACAAAATATAAAACATGGTAAATATCCATGGTACACAAATATAAGGGTATAAGTATGTCCCTTTGTGACAGCCGGACCTTTGTTGGATTCCTATAAACAAAGCTTCTAAAAATATAATGTCTCTTATGGAACGCCATATACACTGGTGTGATAAATTCAACGTTGATTATGTATCGTAACACGTTGTAAGATTAGTTATAGTGTATTTTCAAATATGTTATGTTGTTGAAGAGGGATTTTGAAATATTTATAAGACGGTAGTTTTTCTGTTATCTCCTGGAGGCGTGGTGTTTAAATGTTCACCAATTTTAGAGATGATGGCAATAGCTTTAGCAAGAATACTTTATTTTTAAATTAATACGTGGATATACCTTCATTAGCTTAAATAATGCTTAAACATTCAATAATCTTTTATAACTGAGCGCTAAACGTTGATTCAGACCGAATAGAAGTTAATAAAAAAATCTTCAATTAGGTTATTAATTTATCAATCAATAAAACCTTACCTTTTTATTGCAAATTATCATTTTTAAATACTTGATTTTTAAATTTATTCATTCATTCATTCATTCATTCATTCATTCATTCATTCATTCATACGTTCATTCATTCATTCATTCATTCATTTTAATAAATTTATGTAATCTCATTGATTGTACATACCATTTCTGTATTATTTTTGTCCGAATTAAATGTTAAAAATATACTTAAATTTGCAAGTTTTACAATTATAGTTTATTAGGGAAAAGAGGTATTGATATTTAATGCTATAACAAATTGTTAATTCTTTCATATGAATAAAAATATTTACATATATTCGGCACGATTTATGCTTTCCGAAGTGTAAGACGCTTTTGTTGAACCTTAATATTCACAAAAAAGAATTCCTCACACGTGTGAAAAAATTCGTTCGAATTCCTCACACGTGTGTGACAAGTTCGTACGAATTTGGCACACATTTGTGAATTTTTCGTTCAGCACCTTTACCCCCTGGAAGCAGAAACGAATTCGTTACACGTAAAATAAAAATAAATAAGTGACATGTTAAAATATTAACAAACAAAATTTTCACACATTTACAGTTAATATCTCCAAGCAAGTTCGCTGGTAGATCACTGCCGATAAAGATGATGTTTTGGCGTTGTCCGTGTGTGCGTCCTCTGGGCGTCCGAGTTTCGTTATCGTGTGAATTCTTGAAAATTAATGGCTAAATTTCAATGAAACTCTTTTATCAAGAGGAGAT
Organism: Ruditapes philippinarum; assembly: GCF_026571515.1. NCBI lineage: Eukaryota > Metazoa > Mollusca > Bivalvia > Venerida > Veneridae > Ruditapes > Ruditapes philippinarum. The sequence goes on along the minus strand of NW_026866325.1, from coordinate 21,438 downwards.
GAGAATATCGTTGAGGTTACCGGGTTCGATCATTAAACCCAGAGATATTACCCCTGATTAGTTACAAAATATACATATGAAGTATTTTTTGTTTCCAGGCTATTTCTTGAAAAACTATTGGCTAGATTTAAGTGAAATATGACGTTGTACTGTGAAATAAAAAGCGTGAAAATAACAATGAAAAAATAACAAGACGTAATAATCATCCATAAAAACATAAAAGAAACAGGAAATTTGTTCAATTCAGTGACAGATCGTTTGATATTTCACTTGTGAACATAAAAATCAATATTTTCACTGTCGGCAGCCTTAGTCACGAATAAAAATATTGATTTTATTATCATAAGTAATATAACATTTGTTATTTCACTTATGATCATAAAAATCAATAATTTCACTCATGGCAGCAGTAGTCACGAGTGAAAATATTGATTTTATAATCATAAGTGAAATAACAATCCATCTTCCACTGAACTCTATATCTTAAACTATGTTGTCGTAACTTAATGGGCGGCTTCACTTATAATTTACTTCTTAGCTTTTCTCGCAAAAAAAGCCTGAAAAAGCATGCTAAGGATATTTATAAACACTACACATATAATGTTATGGACAGAATGTTATGAAAGTACATTGTAAGTATAAGATAATACCACTTAATAGTTATGCAGTATGTATAGTTAATTATATTCATTGTTGTACTATAATTCGACATCGGCTGACTGGATTTCAACAAAATTTATTGGAACCATCAAAAGGCATTTTTGCTTGAGATGTATCAACTTTTGTTGGAGGTTTTGTATCAAAAGTAATGCTAATAAGTTATCAATATCTGAGGTACATACTGCAAAGAAACTTCAGTCAAGTGATAAGAATCATGCGGCCGGGTGATATCAATTCAATGAATTTGCTTGATTTACTATGTTTACCAAGACCCCCATACAGAAAGACAGGACAAGACCCCTATACAGAACGACAGGACAAGACCCCTATACAGAACGACATGACAAGATCCCCATACAGAACGACAGGACAAGACCCCCATACAGAACGACAGGACAAGACCCCCATACAGAACGACAGGACAAGACCCCAATACAGAGCGACAGGACAAGACCCCCATACAGATCGACAGGACAAGATCCCCCCCCCCCCCAAACAGAACGACAGGACATTTTAAGCAGCAGAGAAACTGCAGTTTTGAGCATTATTCATTTGTTACTAATACCATATGTTTCCAATATGTATGATTTTAGGGACACATAGACTGAGGGAAATGTCATAAATGGTCATTAATATGAAATTCTGTTACATTCAATGTCTCGAAAAATATTTTATCCTCATTAATGAATGGATTTCTTTCACATTTGGACACAACAACCCCTTTAACAAGACATTTAATTACGCTTATTAAAAGTCAGGTTCTAAAAAAGGTTTACTCGTAATTTCTGTTAACTTGATGGATTTCTTTCAAACTTGTACACAATAATCTTGTTCACAAGACGTTCACGTCTTCCTTCCTATGTGTGAACTTGACATCTGGCTGGCATGGAATCTTGAAGATATGAAAAATAAAGCCTGTCATATTATTATCCTCCGTCGATTGAACTGGGAGGGATATTGTCGAACCTTTTAATATAGAGTTATAGCCCCTGAATAATTATGGTTCTGTATACAGAGCATTATTCATTTTGCGCTACTTCTCGGTAATTGCAGACTGGATTTCAAGGAAACGTTATGGGAACTGCGGTTGCTGTTGTTAATTATAACCAGCATAGACTTTTTACGGCTGATTTCTCAAAGAATAAATACAGAGAAACGTGTTTTGTATCCAAATGGTAACAAATGTGCACTACAATACAGAACGGTTTTTTATCATTATTTGGACAATTGCAAGCGGCCACATACTACTCAATCATGGTCCGGAAGTGTATTGATGTCGATTTAACAACACCACACAGAAAGTGCTGTAAGGTATGCTATGCATTCGGATTACCAAACGTCCATGAGTTGATCGGTTAAAAAATGTGTAACATGTTGATAGTATTTAAAATATAAAAAGAAGGTTAAACACGTGACTTCGGCGATTGTTTAATTACACGAGTGTTTTATATTGAGTTTTAAACGAGCTGCGTAAAAAAGAGAAGCGTTATGAATCAGGATGTATAGTTTTTGTTATACAGTGGAGAAAACATATAAGCGTGTCAATGTAAAATGATTCATTTTTACAACAATCTTTTCTTACTTTGGATATTTGGTAAATAAAATATTACCCTCGCCGTGTACATTCAATAAAACATTTATTTAACCTGTATAATTAAAGAATATTATGCCCGCCAGAGACTCGTACAATATGATTTTATTCTACTCGTTACTGTTTAACCTACACTTATGCAGTACCTTCGTGCAATCACACGACCCAAGACAAAATAGTTGTACATAACTATTTAATAAACAGCAGACATTTTCACAAAAAAATATTACGATTTATCTTAAGTTTTTGACTAAGTTTTAAACGATAATCGTAAGTAAAATCGTAAGTCATTTTCACAAAGCCACTCGTAAGTTAAAATTTTATTTTCACTCACGATAAATCTTACGATAAAAACATCCCTAGCAACGTTCATTTGATATTGTTGTGCGTGCTCTTTATTTGATTATGGTTTTAAAATTAAGTAATAAAGAGCTTGAAATATGTATTAAGCACAATGAACAAAAAAATGATTCAAACTAATATATTTTCTATCTTGATTGAAAATAATTGTAACCATGTATCTAAGTGATTCAGCTACGTTATTGCTAAGGTATTAATAAATAAAAAGGTGCCACTAGTACATGTTGGCAATAAAATCGAACTCACAAAATTGTAATTGTTTTCAACAATACTACAACTATTCATAACCCTTTCCATCGTGACGTCATCAAATCATGAAGTCACAGATGTTTATTTTGATTTGTGTTATTTATAACATACTGTTTGCTTAATATATATTGGTCCTCCAATTTTTTATTTGTTTTTATTCAGTTTAGGTAAGACATACATGATTTTTTACCCAAAATTACACTTAGGAACGGGGAACACCTATCGTAAAGTTACGACAGATTTTGCACTTAAGATTTTCTTAAGATTTTTTGTGAAAATGAGATTTATCGTAAGATTTCTCTTACGATCAAAAATTGTCTTTAGATTTGTTTGTGAAAATGTCTGATGATATTAATCTAGTGTTATACATGTAACACCTTAACGTGACGTTAATTGCGTTATATACACACAGCGTTACTGCGCGCTAAATTTACGTTACACTAAAGGCCCGTCAATGAAAAATGACTTTTTAACCGTGAATCGCAAAGGATCGCATAATAAGATTTTATACAACTCGTACAATACTTCTTGTATTTAATCTACATTCTTTCAATATTCTGAATATATTTAAGATACATTTATCATCTGCATTTGTTATTTGTGACTTGTGGAAATGGTGATGAAATATGCGTCTGTCATTCAAAATTATTTCATAATTATAATTCCAGTCCTCAAATACGATGCACTTAACGTCAACAGGTGTTTGATATGATCTCCACAGTTGAGTAAAATGATTGATAAAAAATTTAATATTTACTTTGAAAATGCATTTTCAAGTGCATTTTCGCCAGACATACAAATAAATAAAACAATATCATCTTTCAGCATTGTAATGGTACTCAAAATGGTTAATTTCTATCATTAAAATCGGAAGAAAAAGAAGAAGAAAGAGAAAAAAAATGTATAAATTGAGTAAATTTTTCATGAACATATATTTTGTTATAAACATGAAAATACTGCATCAGTTACCGGGTGGTTAAGGTCGGCAACTTCAATACAGCGGTATATTGGAAGCCCACCAACGACGTTGGATTCTTGTGAGTAAATTTTCAAGCAAGCTTATAGAACGTTGGTGGTTCTACTCAGGTTTGTGTCTGGAATTATGCACGGTAGAGCACATGAGGTATTTTACCTTTGCTATAGCTGAAAGTCGTCAAATGACTTTGGCAGTGTTGTTGCGACATAAAATCAAACAAACTAATAAATTAAATGCATTCTGTCACAGTTTGTATTGGATATAACGTACCACTCTATCCATTTATTACTTTACACAATAACGCCTATTTATACAAAACAAAAAAAAATCAAAAACATTATTCTTGATTTGTTTTTTGCTTTTCGTTACCCCTATATTAAATTCAAAAAAATAATGATCATTTACCAGAACCATCTTTTGCTTCTGTTGCTTTTGCAATCAAGAATATATCCAACTAACTAACGGAATGTCGTTGGTTCTACTCAGGTGCCCATTCGTGTCTGAAATAATGCCCGGAAGGTCACCTGAGGTCTTCCTCCACCAGTAAAGATGGAACGTCGCCATATGACACATACTGTGTCGGCGTGAAGTCAAACATAATCAAACAAACAAACACAACTTTTATTAATTATAACAACTATAGTTGTATAAACGTTTACATTCTTTACATAAGTTTACTATAATTCCGAATGAATAAAAACACATCACATCTTACAATGCTTTTAAACCTTTATTTAAACATTATCAAAGACATGTAGGCATTTTTCTAAAGACGAAAACAATAATTTCCCTGCCCTTAAAAATATTGAACATTATTTTGAAAGCAAAGTTTTCGATAGAAATAAAACCTTTCCAGTGGTCAGTATTTCGTCAAAATCACTGATAATATATTGAAACTTACAACTTGCATGTCAATATATTTTTTTCAATAAATATCTATAACAAGTGCAATTAATAGTACTTTGCCTCTTTTTATGGTCTACATTTTTATGTCCACTCAGTTATTACGTTTGTCACTGACTATTATAAAAAAAGAGGATTTACAACAAAAAAGATAGAGGCGGGAGTAATAAAAACGTAGTTATCATCAGATTGTTCTGTTCATGTCTACACTTTTATTGCTGCAATAGTGATTCGAATTTACACACGAATGCGAACTTATTAAGCGTTATCGTTAACAATATTTTTTTTTAAGAAGTTTAACAATAAGTTAATACATAGAAGCATACTTTTTCATATCAGGTTATTCAATAAGCTTGTGTTCGTACTATCAGAAACAATTATAAAGGTATTGCCTTCAAATCATGTTTTACATATCATTTACATAGAAGTAATCACTACCTTGAACATAATATTTTGTATTTTCTGACAAAATCGGATCAGGATGTATTTATACCCGCCGGAACATCATTTTGGAGACCTTGAGTGATTCTCTGCCTTTAAATGAGTAGTATATCATCCCACCTTCATGCCTGCCAGGTCGTTGTGTACCAGGAGTAACATATTCACCGTTTAGATTTGCCCAAGCACAATTGTCATACCACCATCCACCATAGTCGTCTATAGCGCAATTTCTTCTGCTGGCTCCATCACGATCAATGTCGAAAGTTGAAAAATGTTTACCTTTGTGATATGATAAACCATGTGAATCGCCTGTTTTGAAAACAAAACAATAATGTAAGTCAGTAATACACAATTAACTATCATTGGCATTGTTTAATTTTTTGTTAATGTCAATGATTTTTATAAAATGACTCTGTTTTCTTTACATCTTAAAAAAGAATCATTAGGACTGTTAACAATAATTTTACTTTAAGAATCGACGATGGCAATGAATACCTGCAGTTCCCACTCCCTTGTCGATATGAAGAGTATAATAGGGCCTTTCATCGAGTCTAAAATTCTGAAATGTTTCGTATACGGATGTTCCGTCTGCAGCCGTCAGATCTAGCCTCAACTCTGTTTTTCCTCGGGAAACCATTTCATAGATGTTTTCAAGGCCTTAAGGTATTAAGAAAGTTTCTTTCTTGGAAAAATTTGATACAATGCAAGCTCATATGTATACCTGACTACCTGTGTGACTAAGGGAATACTTAAAACAAGTATTTTTAAAACATTTTCATGTCTGGAGGTCATATTTTGTTGTATTGTTATTATACTAATAGATTATGGAATTATCCTATATCTAGTAAATAAGTATCCCACATTTTAAATTTTACATCCAGTAAACATAACTATATTTTTCTACAACGCCAATATGTTTTAAAATGTATAACCGGTTGTGATGTAAAGATATTTCTGGACGAAATACGACTGGCACGGTGAATGGGTCGTAACCCTGCTTTTACCTTCATATATTCACCTCCCACCCATAAGTGTCCAATTAGTGAGCATTGGAGGCAAGTAATGTTCAATACATGCACTGTCCATTATAAGGACAATAACACATGTTTTAAGTAGGAGAGATTCCTCGACCTGCCAATTCTCTAACAAAACAAACTCTTTTGGAGTTCTTCCTTGACTTAATATAATTTCAGTCAGACGGACAAATAAAAATGTGCTAAAACCAAAAGTAAGATTATTTGTCAAATTTTAATTATTAAAATAAAAACAGGTATATAAATTATTTGTTCTATACTTGCTTCCTTTTTATTCGTGGAGATTGGGTATTGATACATGTATTTTTCTTTATACATTATCAAGATAACTGTCACTATATTTTTCTTGATTCACCATAAAAAAGGCATCTAGTGTGTCATATTTCGATATACGATAAACAACGATTCTATGTTTAACTTATTTAATGCATTAAAAGAAATACAATCTCATTTACAAAATACAGTTTGCAGTCTTTGGTTGCAAAATAAACGTTACATTTTTATGTATTTAAATTCCATAGACAGCTAATCAGTAAAAGTTATCGTTATTTATCGTAATGAAGAAACAATTATAGTTCTATGCAATTTTGAACAGACCCTCTGCATTTTTAATTATTCATTTTGAAATAAATGGTCTTGTTAAAGTACGAGAAAGAAAGTAATTTTGGTCAAAATAATTATTGAATGACGTAATTAGATTTATCTAATTAACTGTTGATTATTGTCATTGGGACATTAATACCTGTTACTTATTTCAATGATCTATTTCTAAACTTTACAGCACACACAAATGTGACCTTCCGATCAGAAATTTGGAAGACATGAAATTAAAATTTATAGGAAAATCTCCATATAATTTTCTATTGAAGGAATGTCTACTAGTTCGTCTTACGTGTTGTTCGGATTGCTAATATGCTAATTCTTATTACTTTATGATAGTTTAAACACAAACATGCTTAATAATATGACACTTATTTGAATATGAAATAAGATTAAAATGACAATATTTTAATCGGAATAGCATCGTTTTTCTTAATCCGAAATGTCATTTTTACATGAATATATATTTGTTTCATTTCATGTTTTATATCTTGAGGATGTGAAAGTTATTTCTCATAAGAAAATTTACAATATAGATGGTGTTCTTTAGACTTGTAATTTCTGTTACACGTTCTATATTATATATTTGTTTTATTAAAATTGGTTATATGCATTTGATTTTCTAAACATGCAAACTATTATTACATGAATATCATTCTGATTAAAATATAAATATTAAGACATGATCAGCACTCTCTTTACTGTCTGATATATATGTATGTTAATACACGGAGATCGTGTATAAGGAATTGTTCGGTTATTGCATAACCTATTTGACATCCTTGACATAATTATTCTTATTCACACAAGATTGATACAATTTACAATACAAACCTCTATTGTACTTTCTGATATTATGTGCTGAGAATTGATAAAACAACATGTATGTACGCTTTTGATATAATGAAAACGGAAGCCGTTTAAGTGCTTGCATATTCATTAAAGAAACTTGAACAAATAATGTTCTCGAAATGATTTCTCACGTAAGTAAGAATGCAAGCCAAGTTCTTACATAATTTATATAAGCGTGATATAAATACAATATATCAAAATTGTGTATATGTACTGCTATTGTCTGTCCATCTTGGGAATATTAATACAAATGTACAATGCACCTTCAATACTGGGTTGCAATTTTATTTTTTTTAACAAATAATGTATACACATGTATGTATTCTTCATTTGAGACAGTTTGCATTCTTACTTTTTATGTATGACGGGTATATAATTACGAACCGATTGACGGTTGACTTTAGCGTGGTAATATTTACATAAGCAACGATGCCGCTCAAGCGGACGCAATCATTGTTAATGGCAACACTGACCGACCTCTGTCCTAAAATGACATGTTTACATTGGTTCCCGGTTTTACATTATGATAACACCAACATTATAATAAAGACGATATATTATTCATAACGTTTACTTAACATTTTGAATGACGATTTCAGAGCACAATTGTTATTGTAAATTTCATTTTTAAAATTTACTGCAAATTATCAAGCATAAAATAAAACTAAGATCATGACAAAAACATGTAAAAGAAAAAGATGTTGTAAAAATGAGTATATTGTTATATTATTCTTTATTTATTTAAGAAAATATGTGATACTAATAAGCATGTTTGCATACAAACTGTCATAATAAAATAAGATTTTCTTATTAAAAAGCCATCAGAAAATTCATTCAAACAACTGTATGGCAATTAAATCAACATGTACTCACCTAACCAAAATTCGCCGTCTAAAGAACCAAATCCCTTTTTCATAATCACGAAAGTTTCTGTAGAAATCAACGCTGGCCATTGAATCGATATTGAAACACCTGAAATAATAATACATGAATGTAATATTTTGTACCAGGACATATTACAAACATGACTAATTCAAAAAAAAATGTTATGGCTTTGATAAATTACTTTTCACACCACCATTTATATGCACGTTTATTTTATTTGGTAAACTATATGAAAGTTACTAATTTCGGTATAAACGAGACAATTTTATAATGAGAGTACCCCGCCTGGTACAAGATGTTGTTTCTTTGAGCAAAAACTTGAAATAAGTTTCCATTACTGGTTCCAGGAACAGATCGAGAGTATATCAGCTGTTAGCTTTTCAACGCAATCCGAGCTAAACTATATTCTGTACCACTAATGATGTGAAGTTTAAACATTCTATATCCTTTTGAATGATCACAAATTGCGTACACTGCAACTTTGTTCTCTTTCATTATTATATCGTATCAAAATTAATAACAATTGTTTAGATTTTACGTGGTCTCAACATACAAACGAAATAAGGTTTCATGCTTAGAAAGAATTAATGTATAATAAGTACAAAACAATTATAGAGCACCGTCATACCTCCCTGTATCTGTATCAAAGTCACAGTACACAGTATACCTCCGATTGTATCTCCAGGAGCTACATTGTATTCCACTCTCGCTCGTGTCCCTATGCTTTTTTAATGCATAATCAATCTTCATCTGAACACTCGCTCTTTATTTCTGCATGCTTATTTCCAAATGTTTAATGTTGGGGTATATTTTATTTACTTAGCTAAGAAATCACCAATTATTGTTTTCAAAAGAAAAACAATTCAGAAAAAGCTGTATGTGCTTCTCTTATTACCTTCAGTGAATAAAGCAAAACATTCTGCACAGGACTAACAGGAAATGAATACTACTAAAATTCAAACATCAATTTAGAGTTATTTATAGTAGATATCAGTTTATGACGATTTTACACATTTTAGTTTAATATATCGGCGGTCAGGTCACTTAAATGGTTTTCCCGAATAAAACACTAGTATTTTGATACTTCTACAAGTGACCGACTACATATCCTAAATAAGACAAATGGAGATTACAGTCATGAATGTCCGATTTTGTTCAAATAGAATTGGGTCTTTTGTATTGATGTTTCGCGTGCACGTGCACTTTTCTTTTAGAATGAACTTATTTATTTACTTAATGTGTCACAGACCGTTCATTATCTTTAAACACAAATAATAGTCAATTCGAAAATTGAAATTGCAACAATACGTTTGCATCAAATATTAATATTATTACTCTATTTTATACAGATTTTACTACACGTAACAGTCTAAACCTAAACTAAGAACCTTTTTTAAATGCAATTAATGTAAAAATTTATTATTATTGAATATATGCATGTATAATAAGCTTTAATATAGATATCATAATAGTCACCACAAATCCCACTATAACACAGTTTAACGTCGAAGTTTTGTCCAACACATTGCTTGCCTGCATTTGCTGGAGATGGATTTGTGCATGATCGTGTACGGCTTTGAAGTCCTACCCCACATAAAACAGGGCATTGTCTCCATTGACTCCACTCGGTCCAGCCACCATCAACTAGTCAATTATTAAACTAAGTAAACTGTGATTGTAACAAACATTATATTCTGATAATTTTGACATATTGCTTTCAAATTGGGATAGGAACAAACTTATTTAGACAACAAGTCACCTACGTTACAAAAAACTATATTAAGTTGATTTTCAACAAATGGCGCCGCCAAATTCGGATTTTAAAATACGAGAGAGGACATATTACATTGTTGCCGAAATTCTCTCCTTCATATCTACTTCAGCCGCCATGTCTATACAGAATTTTTAAACTTATGGTAAATTTTATATCTGGCTTGTTTTTGTTTCATTCAGTTGTGTAAAATTTTGACGTAGTAAATTGGGACACTATTCAGATTACAGAAAGCCATCCATTCTCTCTCTTACTTACAGAAGGGAATGTCCCTTTTTTGGCCCAAATTTGTCATTTTTTTCAATTGACAATATTGTAAATAAACTGCTTTTGGCTATTGCTTTCAGGCATAATATTATACCTTTACCCAAAATTGTGAAAAAGTAATTGTAAAAGTTGTAAACCTAAAGAGAAAGCCAAAATTGGCCCAAAGAATGAGAATGTGGGAGATAGGTGTATTTTAAGAAAAAATATACGTAATAAAGTCCAATCGTGCAACGTTATAAAATAACACAAGTTGTTTGAATATCATTGTTGCGCTTTTTAACTTTGATTTACAGAAGTAGTTCCGCAATTGACGTTTTTCAAAGCCTACGTTTATTATAGGGCTATTATATGATAAGGTGTTACATTGATAATCTATATGTTTACTGTCGATTACAATCACCCGGTCCGGCACACTTAAATAGTAAACCGTAAGAAAATAAAATATCACTTAACTACAACCGGGAACATGATCAACAAATCACTTAATTTGGAAGAAGAAATTGCGATAATCAAAGCTAGTTTTAGAATAAGTTTTACCTGCACAAGATCCTGTTTTGCACATTTCATCTTCAATACCGTTTCCAAAACAGTGATCCCCAAATCTATGTGGACGTGGATTGGTACACGATCGTTTTCGACTCCGCATTCCTATACCACATGTTGCCGAACATTCTCCCCAATCCTCCCATTTACTCCAGCCACCATGTGCTAATATAAATATTCAAAAACAAATAAATATATGCGTGTGTGTTTTTGTGTTTTACATCTAATTTGATAATGCGTAGTAATATTTTAGCAGCTTTTTTTTTTAAATCAACAACTATTCAACTTAGATATTATTCATTAACATCTTTCTACAGGAACAAAATAAAACAAGTCCCATTTTCCAGCAAAATGTTCAAATTATTTTTTAAATGCCTGTTTTGACTATTGATGATTAGTCTTTATTGATCATGAATAAACCTTTACTGTTGCATTTAAACAAAATGAAAAAAACAACAACAGTAAGCCCTAACACTGCAAAATTTAGAAACTTGCAGGCTAAGTTTCGTTAAAACGACATGTTAAAAAATAATTTACAATTATAATCAAACAAAATCGTTATTTTCGTTTACGGCATTTAAAAATATTTACTTGGTTGAAACAATAAAAATGTGTGTCCTTTTTTTACTCTTTTGTCTATCAAAAGTAACTTAAAGCTTACAAAACCCAAGTCTATTGATAGCTCTGAATATAAAATTTGTGCTCACAAAATGTTATTAGACGGCGCGTACACGCGCCTTCTAGGAGATATGCATTAGTCCGTATAGCAATGGTGGAAATTTAAGACTTGATTTTGTACATTTTTTTTATTTTAACAAAATCACATCGTTTTCAATTTTTCTAAAAAATAGCTTTTCATATTTTTTTTATAATTATCTAATTTTATCTACCTAATAAATAACGTGCCAATGACTAGTCTATAGTTGATCGTTCTAAAACTTAACCGTTGAGAGAGGTAACGACTAAAGCAGTGTCACGCACTTCATTTGCTCCGCCTCTTAAGGTCGTCTCCGCCTTAAATTGTCGCCAAATTCAATAGGCTAGCATTTAGTCTTCATTGACGGGGTGGGGGTTGGGAATCAGGAAAATTTTGATCATTATAATTTGACGAATTATTAAATTACAAAGCCTAAACCACGCCCAGTATCGGAGAGGCGGTTCTCCCTCAACACAACAGGCCCGTCTATAGTCTAATGACGGGAACCAAATTCGGGCAGGGAACAAGAGTTATCACTTAAATACACAACGGTGATTATTTTGGCGCTACGGACGCAGCGGAAATATTTTTTTGCAAAACAGGCAAAACGTGTGCGACATGTAATTCATTAAAATAATAAACATTAAAGTTAAGAAAACAGCTTACTGCAGATGAAACGTTACGTATTAATAACGTATCACAAATATTTGCATAGGTTAATTTTTGAGATTCTGTGACGACGATGTCTCATTATTGCCTAGATTTTTTTATTACATTTAGTGGTCCATACCTGACGAGGCGATATGCATCTTTGCTTATCCAAGTAGTTTTATCTTTTAGAATAAGTAACATAACGTAACAAAGAAGTTGATTCTAAATATCAACTTTATTCATACTATTATTTGAATATCTACAGACATATTTTCGCTTTTGTAAATAACAGACAATTCGTCCTCAAAATCATTTGACACAGTATGCAATTCGTACCAATATTTAAGAATTGACTATTCTCGGCAACATAGTGTCTTGATATTTATTTGTTTACCCAATCATTTTATTTCAAATTGTTATCCTAATTGATTTTTGCTGTCGACCAGCGTTTCCAATCAGTGCCCCACAGCCACATTTCAGAATTTCAGACACATACCAAGCATGGAGAAAAAATAATATAGTGATTCGGATATTTCAACGTTAATAGAAGAACGATTGTTCAAATTCGATTTTTGTAAGATAACCTTGCTGTTTTCCACATCATTTGGTCGCGTCTTTGATGTGCAGCATCAATATTTATCTTGTTTATATTTTGCAGAGTCGATTGCAGCAAACATGTGCGGCCAACGTCCAATGTTGAACTGCTGTTAGAACACAATATCATGGTACTACTACCGTGAACTTTAACCATATATCATTTATTTTAGAAGAAAAACATGTGATATTCAAAGCGATTCAAGCAACAGTATTACCTGCACAAGATCTTGTATTGCATAGTTTATCTTCGATACTGTCACCAAAACAGTGATCTCCAAATCGATGTGGACGTGGATTGGTACACGATCGTTTTCGACTCCTCATTCCTACACCACATGTTGCTGAACATTCTTCCCAGCCCTCCCATTTACTCCAGCCACCATGTGCTTATACAGATTGATTAAAATCGTTATATATTCTTTAAATCTAGTTTGTTAGTACGAGTATTTTTTTTAATTTAATTATGTGTAGTAATGTTTAAGCAACTATTTAAAGTAGATAGCTACCTATTCACATCGAATTACAAGAAATAATTACACATAGTCCATTTTACATAGTCCCTTTTAAAAGCAAAATATACAAATGATGTTTTTTTATTGATATATTTGTTTGTCTGACTGTTTTCTTTTTCTATTTATAATGAGTCTTAATTGATCATAGTATATATCTTTACCGGAAAATTTTGACAACATGGCAAAATAAATGATTAAAAGTAACCAAAACGACGAAAATTAGAAAGTTTCAGACTCGGGTTTAACGAAAATGAAATAAAAGATAATGTACAATAATACGTAAAAACCGTTTTTTTTCGTCCAAAACATTTAGAAATCCTTCATTAGCGGAATGTCGATAAATTACAACGTGTGTACTTTGTTAACTTTGATAAATTTACAAAGTAGATTCCACATCAGTGTTTCCAAAATAAAAGTCTATTATTAGCTCTATATATACAACAGGTGCTCATAAATAAATGTTGTTGGTTTTTAATTTTGGCACTGACGATCGCAATTGCCCTGTGCGGCCTCACTTCTCATGATTAACCGTTAGAAAAACAAAACATCACTGTACTAATTACGAAAACTACAAATCACATTTCTTTTTCTAAATTTCAAACAAATTAATTTCATATAGGCAGACGCCAATTGATCGTTGACTGTAAACCGTTTTCTGCTACAATTATCTATAAACTGACTGTCACTTTGTCATATTGTATATTCTTAGTCAAATATTGGGAAAAAAACTTTATTTCACTCAAAATTTAACTAACCTATTGAATATATGAAGTAGATTTGTAGAAAATGGGTCTCTAATTGAATTCATCGAAAGTTGTGATAAATACAAGCTATTGTCCGCGTCCGCTTCCATTGGCTTAAGCAGAATACAACATTTAATGATGAAAATAGCTATTTACTTTATCTAAAGAACCATTTACCAATGTGTTATGTTTATATGGCGGTCATCATGGAACATTTAATGGTAAACGTACGTGGCACTCACTGAAAAGCGGCATATGCTCAGGAGACAAAGAATGCGTTTTCAATAAACTACGAAATAATCATGTTTTAATCCTTTTCAATATTAAACCGTGTCCCTGACCTTTGTCAAAGCGATCGCTTCATTGTTCTGATTTTGAGGAAAGAAGTGTGTGTGATAAGGAAGAACAAACAACAATTTGAAAACAAAACGTTAAAAAATAACTGCTTGACTTTCTTTGCAAATCATTATATAGTTACCAGGACATAAATGCGCAAAACATGGCTTTTTATCAATACCATCTCCGGGGCATTCAAGACCGCCATGTTTAGGTGCCGGACTGTCACATTCACGATGACGTATGAGTGATCCATTTCCACAGGTGACGTCACATTTTGCCCACTCCGACCACTTTGACCATTTTCCGTCAACTGGAAAATTTCGTTGCATTTGAATTAATTTGTGTGATCATGCATTGCTTCAATATTGGTAGGATTTTTGTCAATATTATGTTAGTATATTAAAAAAATAGAATCCAGTGTCATAATGTTTGGCTTTTAATCTGCAAAACATAGTTTTGTTTAGTTCAACTATTTACAAAACAAGAATTAGCATCAAACTTTATCTAAATTCATACAAAGAGTCTATAATACGTATTCGTCAATATGCTTTATTCATCAAACTTAGATTATACGTTTTCTTTTATATAAAATATTATTTATTTTAAATAATAAAAACAAAAACATCGCGCATCACTCATTTATACGGTTCCCTTATAATCATACACTTATACTCACCAATGTGACAGAGATTGCAGTATTTCTTACAAATTATTTTAGCCTCTTTTGCATTTTCACAAATGGTGATTGTTGAGTTCAGAAGAGCACACTCTAAAGACTTGTCTTTGCAAACTGTTAAAGATAACATGGCCACAGAGAGACATGGTTGGTTGTATTTTCTGACAATTCATTTTCCTTATTAAATAAAGCAAACTTTTAACGGCTGTTCATATTACAGAATTACAATTTGATACATAATGTTAAATTTATTGATATAACTTATCAGGGCTGTATTAAAGTACAATTATTGAATCTACAGCAAATCAACACAAAACACATATAATGTAATATTAATAGATCCTGGTCAAATAAACTTAAAACAACATTACATTACATTACATTAAACCGTTATTGTATCATATATTTAGAAAGAAGAGTCAAAACTGTTTCGTTAACAGTAGTTCTAAATATTTATAAGTTTAAAATGCGATTTTCTTTTCTCATTTGATTTTGTTGGTCTATTTTGAATAAGTATTTCATGCATGGTTAATAAAAGTTTACCTGAAAGTTTTTCACACAGATGTTTGTTGCAATTGTTTTCTGAACAGCATTCAAAACAGGAATCTGCTTGAAATAGCTCCGATACATTTTGCTTTTGTGAGTTGCTGCTCGCACAGTTCTTTTAAAAGAAAAGAGGTTTAATGAAATGTAGCTTTTTAAAAATAAAACTTTATGACAATTAAACTAATATAGATTTAGATAGCAGGGCATGTAATTTACAAGAATACAATTAATCAACAATTATGTTCACTAAGATCATTTTACCCTCTGTCATGTTGTTATTGCACGTTGATTATATTGATGTCTGAAACATATATTACATTTTAGGACAGAATGATTATTAGTTTTAAAGACTTTCATTGTAAGAAACATTTTTAAAAAGCTTACAAGTTTGTCAGCGCATCCAAAATCGTACATTATTTGGTCGGTCTTTCCTTGACTTTTGTAGCATACCTGATATTATAAAATAGCATTTATAAATTTGTATTCAATGCTTTGATGGAGAGACCTGTGTACATGAATTGAATTTATATATTAAGTATACGAGTTATATATTTAAAAAGTGTAATACAATATATACTAATATATAATATTTCTTTCTAGATATTTAACAAATACGATTTATATACTTGTGAACAATTTATTGTTATTTTTAGTTGTTTGTTTATTAATTTGTTGTTGTTATTTTATCTATTTTTGTAGGGTTCTTCTTTCCCAAACATACTTGTTGACATGTTTTTTGTGTGTACAGTAATAATATCTAAACACAATGATACAGTAGTAAGAATTTCATGAATGCACTTTAAACTTTATGATGATTTAAACTGTAACTTTATATTTGATCAATGTACATTTGCTGGTATAAAGTGGTACCTGTCCATCGTTACATGTGACAGTTGTGTTGCATTCGCTCAAGTTGAGGACATTAGAACAGTTGAAACATTCGATTGATACTGAAAAAAAAATTATCTGTTACTTTCTGCCTTATGTTTACAATAATACGTTGAATGTGCATGAGTAAATAACTCTTTAATCTTATTGAAAAAAATCGGTTACGTGCATGAACCTGGGAGCGATTCATTTAATGCAACTTTTAATTGGCCCCTCCTTACATATGCGTCTTCATCTCACATTAAGAAAATTAGTTAGTGTGTGCCCATAGGATAGTTCAAAGGGGACACTGTTACATAACGTGTCTTCAGTACACATATATTGAGCTAATAGTTTTAAGTTATCAAACATAACTTGTGAGAACTGTTTTAAAATAGTTGCTAAGGATTGTCATTTACCGAAATGTTCTCGATTTGCAATAAATAAACCATATGTTTACCATTGTATCTTTACTTTAACAAGTAACATTTTACCATGTGACAAAATATGCATGATTTCATCGATTTAATTATGTAAACTAATAGGTTTCACTAAAGACGCACTTTATCTAATCATCGATGGCTTTAATGATAACAATAAAGTCATTTTACTTATTTCAAAAATGTTATAAGAGAAAAAAATGTATAATATATAATGTATTTTACAAAATATAATTGATAAACATAGGTATGATAAATTTCAAAGGTAAAATTTCGGTTGTCTTGATACGTACGAAGAAATCCAGGTGTTGATCATTTTTTAATATTTTAAAATACTGTCAGTCAGTTAAATATAGAAAAAAAACGAATCCCTAAAGAAAGCCCAACACGGCAAAATTGTAAAATGTTGCAGGCTCGGTTTGATTGAGCCTGTTCATGGACGGTGCTGGTAAGTGCAAGTTACCTTCCACGCCCCCTAGCACCGGCGTAAGCATAATTCAACATTTAAACACAAAAATGGTAAGATTTAGAATTTTGAAACATCCGCAGATGTGTTCATACGGCGGTTATCATGGAACATTGAATGTGACACAGAAGTGTAATTCCATAAAAAGCGGAGTATGGTCCCCAAGTGAAAGAATGCGTGTGCCCTAAACGAGAAAACAATGGGCGGAACTAAATAAAATGGAATATTGAAAGGAGATCTGAGGTTATGAAGCCTGCATATCACAGACAAGACGTCAAAAGACAAACTTATACTTGTCCATCAATGCATTTTAATAAAATAATTCAAGATATGTTATTATTCTCATTTTACTTACATGAACCACTAGTTGCTGATAAAATGAACAGCAATACTTTACAAATGTCTGAAAAAGAGCAAATACGAAAAATGTTAAATCGTTTGTCGATAATTGGAATGCATTTGATTTATTTCAAAATATTTAATACAAATTCAGACTATTAATAATGTATTTTGTTTAATTCAAATCAGGACAATTTAGATTGTTGTTGTCCTTGATATCATTAAAAACAATATTTTATAAAGTTTTTTTTTATTCATCAAATACGTTATTAAATAAAAGCTATAAAAACATCGTTGAATAATAGCTATAAAGCATCATTGTATAGCATGTAAGTTACATTATTGATTCTTCTATTAATATAACATGCAAGATACTTTTGGTAAAAAAACGTGTTTTTTGTCTGGTTATTTGTATTTATTGCAATGGATATTTTTACTCAACGGACTCCACTGAGGTTTTTTGACATGATGGGACTAAACATTCTTTCAAAGGTAAAATTTCGGTTGTCTTGATACGTACGAAGAAACCCAGGTGTTGAACATTTTTTAATATTTTAAAATACTGTCAGTCAATTAAATAGAGAAAAAAAACGATTTAGATTTTGTTGTCCTTGATATCATTAAAAACAATCCAGATAAATGTACCATTTGATGTAGGTTTAGACCACTAATCTTTTTGCAAAATTTCAGATCATTTGCGCACTTTGATTTTCCAAAATAATTATTCAAGTTGTAAAAAATGGCAAAAAAATGAAAAGCGTTTTAACACTTATAACTCAAATCGGGCTAAGAAAAGCATAAAAACGATTTTCAATTTATTTCAAAGTATATTCCTTAACTATCTGTGCATATATTTCTTTTTAAAGTGTCCCAGCTCATTTATGTAAGAAATTTTTAGGCTTTTAAACCTCAGTGGAGTCCATTTAAAATTTAATATGTTTTGTTATGGTTAACTTCAAGCACAATATTTGCATGTTCAATCAAAATGCACAAGCAATGTTATATAATCTTTCTTTCACAAAGACAGTTTATAATTTAAATTCGTTTCACAGTTATGAAACATTGACATCGAAGCTGTTGAAGTCAATTTGCAAATTTCTATATCAACTGTTTGAGGAAAACGCCTGTTGCATATTCGTGAATAATTTGGTTTGACTACCCGTAATTCATATAAACAGTTATCAATTAAAAAACTCAAAACTCAATGTGATAGCCTTTCAAAACAGTAACATTGTCAGCCATGTAATGATAAACTATAATATTACCAACGACGAGAAAGAAAAGTAAAGAAAAGAAAGAAAAAACAACAAAAACTTAATATGTTTGAATTTATTGAATTAAAAGCTAAATAAAGAATAAACTAGACACCTCAGAATGATAATATGTTAAAAACTTACAAAGTAGTAACATGGTTCTGTAAGTGTACCAGGTCTCTGTTGTAATTATTCTCCTGCTGTAAATATAACGGAGTTTATTCAAATTTTGTGAGATATAAATCGTTAAAGGACCTTCAAAATATTACAAAGTTGTATCTGTGATCAAATATTTAAATCAATATGCTTCTTTTCCAACAACTATTATTAATTAAAAGAAAATAAGATACATGCAAATGATTAGTTGTTTTTAAATTACCAAATTTTATTTTGTTCATTATGAACATTACTAAAATTGATAAAGATCCAATCAGCACATAAGATTTCATATCAAATAATCAACTGTCCAGGCCCGTGTCCACTAAGATTTAAGGATAATGATCAGGATGAAATTATAAACTTTTAGTCATGTCAATTTTTATACTTAAAGTTTCATATTAAATGTTAACAAAATTGGTCTTGAAATATCAAGTTTATGAAATTTTAAAACAAAGTAATGTTTTTTAATTTGACAAGGAATTGTCATTTTCACAGTTTATCCAACAATTGATATTGATCCTAAAACTGATCTTTATTTTGATCCGTATATTTTGTATTTGTTCTTTATATTCGTCAATTTTACCTCTAAATTGGGATGTTTAATTGCAAATCAACCATATTTAAAAATTGTCTTATGTTTTATTTATTTTAGCAAAATATGATCTATTGTAAACGAAGGAAAATAAAATCAGTTTCATATGATCCTGATCTTTGAACAAGGGGACAGGCGTGCACGAATATTTTTTTCACAACATTATAACCAGACAGCCGCTATATATCCTATAATTGTATAAACGTGACTAAATACCATTTAGGCAATAAAGATTTAGTCGTTTTTTTTTCTTCATCCGTGATTTAACAAGTTTAACAAGTTTATCATAATTTTATATCAATAGTACCCTATTTTGAAAAAATTTAAATTTAATTACTGTTCATTTCCTTTGTCACTGAGCAATGAAACAGTTTAATCAAAAGTCGTATGTGAACACTAGTTATTATAATAATTACAACAGGAATGCAACAATAGTGAGCGTTTGACTGATTCAAGTCATTGAAATGTACATTACTTATTTCATTGATAAACAAATATCGTGTGAGTGTAACATACTAAAATCAACTATTATATCAAATATCAATATTTAAAAGCAATATCTACAATAATGATAAAAAATACAGAAAACGAAAGATGAACAAAAAAGTAAATGGACACATTATTCCATAATCATTATATAAAATTATTGAAAAATTTTATTAAAGTTCAAGTATTTTTCTTAATTAAATATTTATTTTTTGAATTGTACACACTGTTTTTATATATATTTTGTAAATAAAAGTTGTGGAGAAACATCAAATAGAAATCAATAACTAAATAAATAGTTAAATATGTACTTACAGAATAATAATCCTGCTTTAATGTGCTACTGACAATATCTAGGAGCAAAATGATTAGACAGGTATTGGAATAAAGAGACTTCTCCTAAGGAGAGAGAGGTGAGCAATTTTAACTGCGGCATGATTTGTTTACATATGCCAGCTTAGCAAATAATTGTAAACTAAGTATTTACCGAGTTAAATTCATGCTTTTGTATGACCTTGATGACATTAAGAGGAAACTGATTAGGGAAGATCAATTAAAACAGTTTGTTTGTATATGAACATTAAGAATCCTAACTCAGCCACTAGTCTGGTAATCGAGTGCAAAAATGGCTTACAAAAAATCAAAATCCATCTTTTCTATCTTATGCAAAATATTTCAACAAAAAGAAGGAGAAAAAAAGAAACAAGAGGGTCATGATGGCCCTGAAGTCGCTCACCTGTATATAGGCCCCCGAAGCCGGGCCAGTTTAAACCCCAGGGCTTTTATTTGAACAAACTTGGAATTAAGACACCCATTAGAAGATGTTTCATGATGTTAAGTTTATTGCTATACACATATAAGGAAAAACAATGACCTTCTTCCCCCCCCCCCCGGCAGAGTTAATTTTAACCCAAGGGCTTTTATTTGAACAAACTTTTGTTAG
>NW_026866324.1:0-24918 GCF_026571515.1 Ruditapes philippinarum | reverse complement strand
TTTTTTTAATTCTTTAGAAATGTCAAACATGCGTTTAATAATGTTTTAATAATGGATTTTGAACGAATAAGATGTTAAACAGCTAAATAAAGTTGTGCTGAATGCGCAGTTATGTCTTAAGTCAATACTATATACAGTACGTATGATTATACACGAAATCGTGCAAAGCGTTATCGTGCAAATTACATATCGAACACTCCTTGTATATAGTTAAACAATATTTAGACTGTGCTGTATATTATTATATTTTTTAAATAGAAAAGATAAGAACATTGTTGAGAAAACTGGTCTATGTATATAACTGTCATTATTCTACAGTTATAGCCGTCTTTAACGATATCGCCGCTCAACTGTAATTCAACTTTTGACACGGGGGTCATACACATTTTCCTCATACGCATTGCATATTTTGGGCACACCAACAGACTACAAAATATAAATGTTTAAAATATTGAAAGCTTACCTTGTGTCTGACCTATTTTCTCCTCCACATATCAGTTTAAAGCTCACATCTGGAGCAGCGGTAATTCAGTCACATATGTTTTTTAACGATGCTCAATTTTTAGATCCATATGAGATTCCAGAAAGTACTAAATTATTTGTTATAGGAAGATATACTGTCCAAGTATCTAAAACAGGGTTATTTATTACATTGATAGTTCGTTTAAATTTTAAATTCTAGTTTGTTAAACACAATTTGTATGACTTTTGTATTTCATTATAAACGGAGTATGTCATAATCCTCGTTTGAATTTAACGTTTTGAATTATACAAACGTGATGTAATATTTTATTATGAAGCTGCCTGTTACTACATGTACTAGTATCAAATCTATATAGAATCATGACGGCAAGATATACAAGTTATAACATGGTATATAACTTATCTAACTTGTTTTACTAGACAGAGCAAGAACCCCGGTCACATATTCACGGAATACGCCCACGGAAGAGCCACGGATTAATTCCGGCATCGTCCGTAGCTACCCGTACTGGTCAGTAGCTCTCCGTATTGTAACCCGTAATCAATCGTAGTAGTCCTTGTATATCCGTAGCGATCCTTGACAATTTTTGAACATGCACAAAAATTTGCTACGGAAAAATCAACCGTAGCGTATCCCTACTAGTCCGTATTAATCCGTACTGATACGTACTGGTCCGTACGAAAACCGTACTAGTCCGTACTGATTCGTAGTCCACCAACTACGTATTTGTACGGTTACCCTACGTAAAAGCTACGGTTTTAACACAGATTAATACGGCATAGTCACGGAAAGTCACGATCGTAATACGTTGTACTACGGAGAGGCAAGGATTAGCACGGTCTTTTACGGTTTATTGCGTTGAAACACGAAACGGTACGGAATGGTACGGTCCACCACTGTTTAGTACGGATGAATTAAGTATCATGTACTTTTTCAAGGGTATAAATACTACCTTCTTGTTACATACATATTTGAGGAAACATTTAATAAATGATAATTGCCATTTACTGGCTGCAACTTTATATTGAAATGGCTCAGAATGCGGAGGCAGTGGTCGAGCTGCTTGATGACATACATAGAAGTAAATTTATATTAATATCGTACTACAATTCACAAGTAATAGAATAAGATTTAATGTTACATATTTTACAAACATTAGATCGTGAAATTGGAGTAAAATAGATAAAAACAGAATCCCAACACAGCAAAATTGAAAATGTTGCAGGCTCGGTTTGATTGAGCCTGTTCATGGACGGTACTGTAAAGTGCAAACTACCGTCCACGCCCCCTAGCACCGGCTTAAGCAGAATTCAACATTTAAACATGAAATGGTAAAATTTTGAATTTAGAAACATCCGCAGATATGTTCAGATGGAGTAAATATGTACATGAAACGAAGTGTCGAGTGATAATAAGATTAATTAACAAGCTTTTTACATATTTTTAAAACATAAACATCACGATAATTAATGTAATTGTAAGATGAACAGCAAATCTTAAAATTAAAAGAGAAGCAGTATCAGTATTGATCAACTTTTTCATTAATGATTAGTCCATATCTAATCAGGTAAGAAAAGACAGACGAGATGGTGGACTAGAGATGGGCTTTTACGAAGACCGTTTCAAGTTTAGTATGAGGCTCTCATGGTCGAACTTGTTGAGGATCCAGCGTCCTTCAAGAAATTCACTTTAATCGGACCTGATGTGTCTCGGGGGTCGGACGCGATTAGGCCGAGTCCTCTCCGCCAAAATCATTGAACTCTGCAATTCGTTTTCTAGGTGTTCTTTTCTTTTGAGGCATTTTGAAAATGAAAATGAGCAAGCAAGAGGTTGTGGACGGATGTATTAGGTCCGTGTAGATCCGTGGCAATTCGTTTTTCTCCGTATCAATACGTTCTTCTCCGTATTAGACCGTACTTATTCGTACTAACCCATGCTTATACCGTAGCAGACCGTAGTGTATCCGTAGTGAGTCCGTCCTGATTCGTGTCGCTCCGTATCAAACCGTGTCGGTCCGTAACAATCCGTGTCTCTCCGGGGGCTTTTGGTAATAAATCCGTCGGACTCCGTACTCGTACCGTTGTGTGTCCGTACTGGAACCGTAGCGGACAACGAAATTTCACATTTCCGTAGTAATCCGTGAACGATTAGACCGTAGCTCTTCCGTGGCATAATCCGTGAATATGTGACCGGGGCATTATAACAATGTAAAATTTATACAGAGGAGCATTAACCTGTGATTAATCTTTACCACCAGTATAGAGTCAGACCAGCCTGCACATCATTGCAGTCATACAGAGGAGCATTAACCTGCTCGAATTGTAAGTGATTAATCATTTCCACCAGTATAGAACCAGACCAGCCTGAACATCACTGCAGTCATACAGAGGAGCATTAACCTGCTCGAATTGTAAGTGATTAATCATTTCCACCAGTATAGAACCAGGCCAGCCTGAACATCACTGGTCTTATCAGACTATACTTTTGCTAGATCTCAGTTTTGATATTTTGATATTGAAATAACTTTGAATCGACTGTTCCATATTCATAGAAGGGCAAGTTCATTACAAAAATCCGGCCCAGGTTAAAACAAATCACAAAATATTATCGCATGGTTTGGAACTGCGGTACACTTTCGATGAGGATATGACAACTGCATCGATATGTAACAGTACAAAGGGGCACAATACTTCAGATGGTATCACTATATAAAAGAACAGCACAAAATAAAATATTTTCTGATTAATCCCAGAAAGCTACTAGTATCTTAAATTAGGAAAAATATTTGTAAAAGTTTACCTATATACTCCAAAAACATAAATCAGAATTGGCTGATTAGCTTATAGCTCCAATTTTGAATTATTATGACGAGGTTTGTTGTTTCGCTATTATGATTTATCGATTGAGAATTTTGTAAAACAAAACAACACAGAATGACTTCATAAATGGTGAATTAGGTCGAACCTTTTTAAGACTATACACATTTACAAGGCTAAGGATATTAAAAACGAAACTAAAACAAATATATTGTTATGGTATACGATTATTTGACAAGTATCCTAGTAAATTGGTGTGTATCATTGAGTGGTGTAAGGGACAAGACTCTTGCATTACTGTTCAATTTCATAATTTTGCAAAGGGAGACAAATCCGTCGTTCTTGTCTGATAGTTTTCAAGAGAGATTACTCAATTGATTTTTAATTGGATCTGTGGTGGGAAAAGTCATTGTCTTTTTGTTGTTGTGAAGAAGAGATGTTAAAAAATAATGTTTTGTGGTCAAAAGTGTTTATCCTGACTGCTGCTAAATGTTTATTGTAAATATGGAGAATTTTGTTATATTTTGGTCCAGTCCATTGACTTTGAAATTTGTAAATACATTTCAGAATGACATGTTTCTATCAAATCACCTGTTATCTTTTATTCACTATTAATATTTAACTTTGTAGTTAACAGTCACTGGTGTGATAGAGAGAAGTTGCTACTTTTGTATTTATACTATGATAATATAATGTTATAAATGTGTAAAAAGAGCAATAAAATATGTTTAAATCAAGTTGTTATATAGATAGATGTACTCCACTCATCCCTTAGATGGAAGTTACATTTGATGTATTGTGAAAGTGTAAAATATTTTAAAGAGATACTCAGGCAAATTAAAGATAAAAATATTAAAATGATCTTATATACTCAAATCACGCTAAAATTAGATTTTTTAAAGTCCAAGCATGAATTTCTGTATAAATTCTATATATTCTGGGTTTGAAGCGTAAATATATATATATAACGAAATTTAGATGGCGTAGTTTTAAAAAAACAAGGCATGTGACTTTGAACAAAGTAACAGATAATATGGATATTGTATGATTGAAACAAGTCTAAGTCATTCATTTGGCATGTTTCGAGAGGTTACTGTAAAAACTGTCAAGTTAGGAAATCACCATTTTATTCTTAATAAGGAAAAAGGTTTTGTTCTTCTGTCTGCCTAAAATATACATTTAGAGGACAAAACGAAGTGTGTGTGTCTACCTTTAAATTTGTACTATGCATGTGATATATAAGGACTGCTGCTAAGTTAAAAGGACTGATTGGCCACTCGACATGTTAATGACTATATTCTAGATAAGAACATAAGATATGATATTAATAAATGCAATGCATTGTTCCTACTTTATTTTACTTTATATTTACCCATGTTATATATATACTTATTTCAGAGTGTTATTTTGTATTTTAGCATGTTTCGCTTATTTCGGGAAGTCATGCCACAGTTATTGCCCTTGTCAACTTGTGTCGCGTGTAGCATCACCAGTATTTGAGCATGGTTATGAAACAGTTGTTACCTGAGGTTTATGCATGCGTCTGCGGATGTTCTTAAATTCTTAATTTTACCATTACATGTTTAAATGTTGAATACCGCTTAGGGCGGTGCTAGGGGGCAGGGACAGTAGCTGGCACTTTCCAGTGCTGTCCATGTACAGGTTCAATCAAATCGAGCATGCAACATTTTCAATTTTGCCGTTTCGGACTTTCTTTAAGGATTCTATAACTATATTTTTAACCTGTTGATTTCAGCAATAATTAGTGTCCTTTCACTTTGTAAAAATTTACAAACTTTTCGTGAATATTAGTTGTATAAATTGGGTTTTGCTCGTCGATTTTCCGTATTTATGCCATAGATATTGCCCTTTATTTAGTCAAAATCAGCGATTTTCAACTTGTAATGCATGTTGTTGAAAAAACAATAAGAGCTTGGGTCATGGATTTTTATATCGATATTTGTAAGCATATATATTGCGAGATTTTCATGTGAATTTGCACAGTAATGTCCGTTACTAAGCCATTTTGTTTGAAATTTTCACTTGTGTGACAGTGAAGCAGAGTCAAGAAACCTTGACGCATTCCAATGCTGTCATTAAGTTTTGTTAAATGTTTTTTCTTTTAAGTTAATAAAACACATTATACACTTTTTGTAAGCTTATATTACGCACACAAGTACATGTACATTACAAATGACATTAACCACTAAAAATCCTGTATGTTTCGTGATTGATATTGTGACTGTGTGTATACCACACTTGCCAAAAATAATATATGTATATAATTATGCAAATAAAACAATTTTCAAACATCAAAGAATATGTAAAATGTGTACTGCAAATATTTGTGCACATTATATTTAATCAATATATTACATGCATTCATTTCCTATTTGAAAATTTGACTTAGAATTAATAGAAAATAAATTTCTAATTACCTCCCTTTATTTACATGAAATGTTAGATTGGGTAATATCTTTATAAATTATGCTTATTGGAACTTACATTATTGACAAATCTTAATTTGAGCATCATATTTATGAAATAAAACCATGAAAAATTGTGTTACAGGATCTTTAAAATAAAATCGTGACGTACATTTAGCAAAATCAAAATATCTTTAGACACTTGAACATTTGAGCCGTGTCATGACAAAACCAACATAAGGGGTTTGCGACCAGCATGGATCCAAACCAGCCTGTGCATCCGTGCAGTCGGATCAGGATCCATGCTGCTCTCTTACAAACCCTATTACAAGTAGAGAATCAGTTATTAGGGACAACAACAAAACAATATCATACTTTAACTAATTTTATTTTATAGTCATACATAGTGGCATATGTAATTTATCTCACTAAGTAATGTCTTAGTTTATCTTTGACATTTTATGGGCACGACTCCATTAATAAAAGCCAAAAGGTTTGGATACCGGGCATACAAAACCCTGTTAGGGCATCCATAGCAAAGCAAACAAATGACACAAAATCAAAACAAGCAAATTGAACAAACTGTATAGCTTTTTGGAACAGTATGTTCTAGAAAATAATTGATCAAAGCAATACTAGTTTTTCTATAGAAATAGTCATCAATAGCGAACAGCATGCCATGGATCCTGATCAGACTGCGCGGATGCTCAGGCTGGTCTGGATCCATGCTGGTCGCAAACCCATTATGTTGGTTTTGTCTTCATAAATCACGCTGCAAATCAGAAGTATTTTAATTTACAAAGATAGGTGGCCGGCACTAGAGTAGATTATTTTATTGTTTTGGCGTTTCTGTTCAACTCAAACATTTATAACATGCTCCTTAAACGTTTTTATGTTACAACCATCATGGACATTTTCTATTGAAAGCGTTGAAGTCACAGACACATGGGTTTTTGAACTCAAAAACGCCTTTTCTTTTAAAATCCAAATAAAATGCAAATATTTGTCAATAAAGAACTTAAATATAGCCGTTTTGAAAAAAATTCATATTTCAACATCCTATAATAATACACAAGATAAAAAATGTTCGCCGGAAAAAAATCCGCACCCCTAACCTCATAATCACCAATGTATTTTCCATTTCCATTTCCATACTTTCAACATAATCCTTTGGTTCCATCGACACAGAAAGATATAATCTTTTCACGATGATGGTTCCAGTAATCTAAAATGATTAATATAAGTTGAAAGAATGTCGCAATCAAGCATAGATAAATATGTTTAAACTACTAGCTTGTAGATTTATAAAAAGCCCTGGAATCATTTTGTTCATCCAGCAAGAAATATACAAAACATATAATATTATATGTTATTTTGGTTTTGGAGTGATATATGTGGATATATTACCTGTTAAGATTTTATATCACCCGAGCCGTTAGGCGAGGGTGATATTTTATCTTGGCAGGTAATATATCCACATATATCACTCCAAAACCAAAATAATAATTTTATTACCCTTCCCGTGCCGAGTTAAGACGATTTTAAAATAAATAATTGCTACTTCAAATGAAACGTCGAAATAAGATTCCCTTTAGGATACCCCTTCACCATAACATGACGTCACAAATACATGACGTATTATCTTTCGAACATAACGGATGTAAACAAGAGAAAAGGAGTAGTCTGTTGAACGCACTTTTTTGGAATTAATATCAAGCTTTCACAAGGTCATATTTGTTTCCTATACTGACGAGAATATGTATCATTACTCTATTTTGGTAAATATTTATCACTTGACAGTTTAAAATTGCTTGTAAATTGGAATTTATATCGCGTAAAATCAAACCGTACGCGCATCGCACGGCGCATGTTGTTTACAACGTGGGGTACCCATCGGGGAAATTTAATGTGTATATTACCCGTCTGGCTCGGTAATATCAATTTCTTTCGGGTGATCAACATCCAATCAAAAAGGCGGAAAAAATCTGGAAGGGTAATAAATATATATATATATTCTTGTTCACAGGGATATTGCAGTACGATACTCACGTTTATTTGGTGAAATATTTGTTTATTATACACTTTGAAAAATTCGGTGAAATATTTGTCTGTTATACACTTTTAAAAAATTCGATGAAATATATAGGATAATTATTCATCATTTAAAAAATCGTTGAAATGTTTGTTTATTAAACACTTTTTGAAAATTCGGTGAAATGTTTGTTTATTATGATGAATAAAATTGTGATGATATTGCTGCTGATGATGATGGTGATGATGATGATGATGATGGTGGTGTTGAGGACGGAAGTCTTAAGGTGATACTTTTTTAATAAACGGTATTGTGCAAAACGGACTTATATAAGTAAAAAAGTTGGTATTTTCATTTTCATGCGCATTATATATATGGCAAGTAACAAATACGTTTTGGTGAGAAAAGAAAAAAAATTCTAAAAGATGATATTGTATTTTAAAATAAAGCCTTACTGGATTGATTAAGTTTTGCGTAAAATTATCATTTAAGCTTTGTTTGTTATAGATAGAAATATATCAACATTTCCTACGCCTTGGTAATCCAAGTGTTATAGGGGTGGTTTTGGCCTTGTTAGATATATTACTATCCGAGCCCCTGAGGGTCAAGGAGGTTCAGAAATGTCGGACCGTATATGTCACGGACTGAATATTGCACACGTGTGACATATTCGGTCAAATATGGAACACTCTATTTTAAAATGTTCAAAGATTTTGTCAAGCATTTTCCCGTTTACGTGTTTCTTCTCATTGATTACAGACAGATAAAAGCTAGCAGATGGTGGAGGTCACAGAGGACCCATTTAAATGAAAGAATTTGTGTAAGATGTGGTAAAATTGAAGAAGAATATCACTTGTTATTTAATTTTACCCATAAAATATTGTTCTATATCAGTCAAATATATTTCATAATTTAAGAAAAAACCGCTAAATATCGCGTGCAAAACAAGACAATGATTATATTACTGCGCGCTGTACAATTGCAGTTGCGTAGCAAGCAAGGGGGCTCGTAACCATTTTTCTTTTATAATCAAATTAAACAAAAAGGTTATTTTTTTCGTTTTTCGTGAAATATGGTATATATTTTCACTCAACATGATAAAATTCAACATACTTTCACTCGCCGTCCCGGCTCGAGAAAATTTGTGGCATTTTACCGTGTTTCGTGAAAATAATTTCCATATTTCACTCAAACGAAAAGATATCCTCTTAATATTAGAAAGTGTGTTACTTACTAATATAAGGAAAAAGTATATTGATAGACGATTTTATATAAGACCTAATATGTTAAAATTGGTTGACCTTTTGAATTCAGAAAATAAGAATTTTCTTAGAGACCATAGAATATATATCTCCAATGCTTTTAAAGGGGATCCACCGAGTTTTTATTGACATGATTGAATATAAATAACTTTTTCAGATACATGTACCATTTGATGAAGGTTAAGACCAATAATCTATGTGCAAAATTTCAGATAATTCGCGCAATTCGTTTTTTGTTTTGTTTTTTTTTTTTTTTTTTTTTTTTTTGTTTTTTCAGAATAATTATTCAAATCGTCAAAAATAACCCAAAATGAAAAGCGTTTAAAGCATAAAGATGCGTTTTTCAATTTATTTTAAACTATATTTTTTAACTATCTTTGCATATATTTCCCAGCTCATTTATGTTAGAAATTCAAATGTTATGTTTTTAGGCTTTGAAACCTCAGTGGAGTCCCTTTAATATTAAAAATTCTGCCATTTATGCCAATTAAAGGTAATCATTTAAACCATTAGATATACTTGTATATTTAATAAATTAAACGAGACTTACCTGGAAGTTGAAGTTCAATTATTATTCTACTGCTACTGGACCACAGGGTTTAATGAGATGAACATATGATCTTATCAGATGACCAAGCAGACTTTCAGAGCATACATAATTATGCAAAATGCGACAATGGCTTATACATATGGGTGGGGTAACCGGGTGGGCATTAAACCCTGTGGTCCAGTAGCAGTAGAATAATAATTGAACTTCAACTTCCAGGTAAGTCTCGTTTAATTTATTAATTCTACTGCACTGGACCACCTAGGGTTAATGAGATTTTAGAGACCATGCTCGCATTTTGACAAGTCGTTAAGAATTCATAACCAAGTAAAATGATTACGTATTCAATCTACGACTATTAACTTTTCAAAAACTGAAAATAAAATGCACAAAATAAAGTATGCAATAGCCATATACATAAAATGATGTAAAAGTAACAATCATTATAAAATAATACTATTCCCTATTTCTACTGTGCGGAAAAGGTCATTTGG
Source organism: Ruditapes philippinarum (assembly GCF_026571515.1). Lineage (NCBI taxonomy): Eukaryota > Metazoa > Mollusca > Bivalvia > Venerida > Veneridae > Ruditapes > Ruditapes philippinarum. The sequence goes on along the minus strand of NW_026866324.1, from coordinate 14,857 downwards.
CTTGCTGCAATAGCCCTGCTGCAATGTTACATTGCATAATTTATATTTCTAATTGTAAACAGAAAATTGCAAACAAGTTTGACATTAAATGGTATACACATATACGTGTAGCATAAAAATTTTCCACATGTAGTGATATTCGAAGTTTTAAATGGTTTAAAAGCAACACATTTATACCTTAAATTATAATTTCTTTAGGCATGATTCTGATATCTTGCAAAATCAGTGTTTTGAAATTACTGATCTGCCCATTAAGCCTAAACCTGCCATTATTCGTTTATATTATCTACATTCCTTTTTTTTCACATTCTGCACTATATTTACTTCAGATTAAAGTTAGATTATAAATAGAGGATATTTGTTTAGTTCAGTGTAAGATCGGAAAATATTTCACCGAGTGAGCACCAAAAGGTATAATTCACGAGTGGCGCAGCCACGAGTGAAATATGAACTTTTGGTGTTCACAAGGTAAAATATATTTCGATCTTACACTAAACTTAACAAATTTTCTTTTTATTATATGCAAAAAAACGTTTAAAAAAGACATTAAACCTAATACTGAATGAAAAACGCGGCAAATAATTATACAACGTGACGTCATTTACGACGTCACGTCATTGATTTGATTTAATCATATTTTATTGTTTGAAACATGTACATGTAACACAGAGATTACATTAATACTAAACAGAATACAATAAATACGAATAAGGAAACATGTATGTTAACAGTTTGAAGCAAATTGGTTGGGCCACAAGTTTTACCAACATTAATGAAGGCCCTTCCCAGGCAAGTTTAAATAACAAAATGTTCATTATAAAGATACAAAACTTGTTTACGTAATTAATGTGTTAGGCGAAGAAACAAGAAAATATATGTTTTTTTGCGCATCATCAGAGTAATATTTACAGTTTGCTTCTATATATATCTATATTAATATAAAAGTATTTAGATGACAATATTATGAGAAAAAAAACAACAACAACAAAAAAAAATTGATATGAGGTTTAAATATCATGAAATAGAAAAAAAAATACACATTCTAAAAACATCCAAACTTCTGTTCACCTTTCCTCTGAAAAAAAAAATAAAACAAAAAATAAAACAGGTTTCGCCTCCATTTCCGTTACTGGACCAGCATTAAAAATAGAAACACGGAGTTATATTTAATTATCATTAAGATATATTAAGTTCTAAAACGATTCGTATTCTTTAAATATTTTTGAACATGCCTAAAAATAATGTCATTATCTTCAGGCGACAAGTTATCAATTCCAAACAGCAGTTTCTTTACACTTAAAGGATGGTATGGGCGGGTATTAATGAATAATTGATGGCGCTGTTGATGAAATAACGGACATTTGAAAAAATAGTGTTCTGCATCCTCTATGGTATATCCACAGTCACATTTTTGATTATCACGTAAGTGGTTGTAAAATAAGTCGGAGTTTAGGTTACTACATTTATTACGTATTCTTGCATGATGGACCTGTGAAAATCTTTCACCAGAAATAAAGAATGGGGGAACTATTGGGGGTTTAAATTTTTCTTTTAGATTACGTTTAAAAGCTGATATGAGTCTACAGTACGAGATTGAGTGTCCAAATTGTTCCAAAGTTTGATAGATGAAGGTATAGTAGATTTAGCATAGATTTCAAGCCGGCGTGCCATAGTAGCATAGTCAGAATTGTTTCTCAAATTGTATGTATTTGCTTCTAAAACGGTATTTGGAAAAAGTTCAGACAGATAACAGGGTAATTCTCCACGGCTATATTTATATACCAAAATTAATTTCTGCATGTTTCTTCTGTCTGATAATGAAACCCACCCTATTTCTTTTAGTAAACGTTCTATTGATACAGATCTTGTTAAGCCAGTTACAATTCGTGCAGCGTCATACTGAATTTTGTCTAAAAGATCTTTTTCATAAACTGTGCAGCTATCCCAAACAATCGATGCATATTCAATAATTGGTCTAAGATAAGATATATATATTTGATTCAAAGTTTTCCGTTTAAGCTTAAACTTTAACATACGCATAGATCCTAAAACTTTTGTGGCGGAAGATGCTATATTTGTAATATGTTCATGCCATGAACCATCTTTACTAAATGTAATACCCAAGTGTTTATGGTTGTCAACAAACGTTAAGCGTGTATTATCAAAGAAAAGTGTAGGTACGTTCACGTGTTGTCTATTAAGAGAGAGAAATAATACTTCTGTTTTAGTCGGATTAAATTTAACAAGCCATTGTTTTGCCCATTTTGATAATATATTTAGGTCGTCATTTAATGTTGATTCGATATGATTAATATTATTGGAACTAACTGATAATGAACTATCGTCGGCAAATAAACGTGTTACACTAGACAGAGAATCTGCAATGTCGTTCACGTAAATAAGAAAAAGTAGAGGTCCAAGTACTGAGCCCTGTGGCACGCCGGCATTAATAGTTCTTTCCTCAGAAAAGGTAGATCCAACGAATACTTTTTGTTTTCGACTTATTAAGTAACTAGACATCCATTTAAGAATATTGTCTGTAATTCCATATTGTTTTAATTTGAAAATCAAACCCTTATGCCATACACGATCAAAGGCTTTACTAATATCACAAAAAACGATGCAAGTCGAATTCTTGTCATCAAAAGCTTTGCAAATTTGATTGTAAATGTCAATTAATTGATACAATGTAGAATGTCCAGGTAGGAAACCTGACTGATTTTTATAGATTAGATTATTTTCATGAAAATAGTTATAGATATACTTAAACATAATTCGTTTCATAACTTTACCTATACAACTAATAAGTGAAACTGGTCGATAATTTGACGGCATTGAGCTATCACCCTTTTTAAATAAGGGCATAACATTTGCAGTTTTCCAGCTATCTGGGTACATATTAAGATTGACAGACATGTTGAATAATATTTTTAGGGGTTCACAAATAGTAAAACGAGTCTCCTTTAACATACGATGGCTTATTTCATCAGGTCCACTTGCCTTATTAATAATAAGATTTGAAAGAACGTCAATAATATCTTGATTGGTAATGCTGAAACTATCGAGCTGTTTATTCGTCTTATATACTAGCGGTGGTAAAGAGGTATTAGAGTCATCAATAGTTGAAATAGATACGAAAAAATCATTAAGTGTATCGGCCTTGTCTTTATCAGAAAAGGCTAGGGAATTATCATCTTTTATTAATGGGGGCATACATTTACAATTTGGGGAATTTTCTTTGACTAATAATTTAACCAGTTTCCAATATTGACGCGGATTCGTTGAACTACAATCACTGAAAGTAAATTCGATATTATTAAAGAACTCTTCTTTAGCATGCTTTATCATGTTATTAACCTTATTTCTTAAAGTTTTATATCCGACCCAGTCTTCGTATTTTCTGGTAGAAATAGCTTTTCGTTTTTGTTTATTTCGTCTTTTAGTGGTTTTCCTAATTTCAGAATTGTACCAAGGTTTATCTTTTGGACGGATAGTTGCCATAGTGGTAGGAATACACGTTTTTGCCAAATTTAAAAACTTATCTGTAAATTGTTTTGTTGCAGTATTAATATCAGTGAGTGTCAGAAATGACCAGTCAGTGTTTTGAATCTTTTCATTAAGTTGTTCGAAATTTGCTCTTTTATAGTTCCAGACTCGTCTTTTAAAAGGATCATTAATTTGATTTCTTGTTCTAATATAGGCAAATGTTCCAAAATGGTCACTGATTAACTTGTCTGTATTATAAACACCCGAGAATAAACATTCTAAAGAAGACGACATTCCAATAGGATCTAATAGAGTTTGCGAGTAAGGAGTAATTCTAGTGGCTTCAGTTATAACATTTTCCATGTCACGTCATTAAGTTGGTACCCAGTTCTGTGCACGCTGGTAGTTCACTGAAACAACGTAAGGGGCTTAAATTCAAAACAGTGAAATTATCAAAGTGGTAATTTCACTGTTTCAAACAGTGAAATTACCAGTTTTTATATCATTGATATATTTCTATAAATTTCTATAAACCACCGAAAAGCATGTAATAAAAGTAAATCACATGTTTTTAATGCATTACGACAACAGTATGAAATGCATTTTCCCCCTTTTTTAAGGGAAATTGTGATTATTTCTGAGGCTTAATCTGTTTCTTTAAAAGAAAGAAGTATCACGGGTTTCCATCACAAATATCTAATAATCAAGAATAGAATACTAGAAAACCACATTTGATTTGTGTGTGTTTTGTTTTTTTTTTTTTTTTTTTAAACAAAACAAAACCTTTCAAACATCTCTCTCGCAATTAACTAATGCCAAAGTTGTATATATGTGAAGAACTCACATTACATGTTTTTTTCAATAAACACATGTATATTATTTTCAAAATCAGCTCTGTATTGCAGTTACAGTACATGTTTCTATGGTTCACGTTTTCGATTCCACTCGATACAGGATAGAAACAAACAAATGAATTTGTTCATATTTCCTGAATATTATTATATTTCTTCGGAATCAATCAATCAATTAATTGGTTAACTAAGTCATCAAATGATTTATTTATTTATTTAAAAATGATAATGAAAACTACCAAAACAAATGGCTGCATCTCTTATCACCACTTACTTATGCAGTTGTTTGAAAACAAAACCCCAAACAAGTAATTCTATGACCATGCCATTTGGTAGAATAAACTGCTTAGTGTTTTCCTTTCCCCGGGCAATGACGAGTACTGTACCACATCTACATATACTGACATATTATGAACTTAAATCTGCCATTTCTTTTTCAAATCTTATAACATTTTTAGTTGACTTATAAACATGCAGACTACAAATATAAATGCGCTCACCAACCGTAGAAATATTTCATAGACTAAATAGCAGTTATCATGATATAATTAATATTTTCATTGAAACTTGTTGTTTCATTCAGTACCTCTTTTCTTTTCTTTTTTTTTTTATATCAAAATTTTAATGACACTTTGACAGCCCTAGCAAATCAAGATTTTGTTGATAGGTCCGACACAAATCCCTCTCTGAGTGATTTATAGTGCCATGGATTATAACACAGTGAAGGTTAATTAGCAACCCCTCCTTGCAAACAAACAAATCAAATTAAGACATATGTTTGACCTACAAACCAGGCACGGCTATTAGTACCTGCTGTTTTCCCAGGGTAAGCCTGATGATAAACCCTAACATAAACAATTCACTGAGAGGGTCCAGTGAGAGATTTATCTGAAGATGTAGTACATGTATACAGTAAAACCTTATCTAAACCAGCTAAAATACTGCACATTACAGCTTTGTATTAACTATCATTATTGTAATGAATGGTAAAACATTGGTTTCGTAGGTTTGTCCAAAGGTGAAAGACAAGTGCAAATGATTACTAAGATTTTTTTTCCCATCTTATTAGTTTATTTATTATATTCTTTAATTCATTTATCTATTTTCTATGTTTTACTGTAGTTAGCTTGAGCAAAAATTTCAATGCATGCGAACTACATCAAACATGTATTTAATTATGCATTAAGCTATGTCTATATACACCTTTCAGTGGAAGAAAATTCTGGATAGAAAAATATTTGACTGATTAAATATTTATTTTCTTCACTAAAAACTTTTCATATCTTATTTCATGTTCTTCCATTTCGAATGACATGTCATTTTTTTAAAAATGAAAGCAAGTTCTTTACATTCGACATTGTCAGTGAGATAAACAGGTAAAGAATTATTCAATATAAATTTCATTATTGAACTGTCTCAAGCAGGTACCAATATTGAAAGTTATCAACTTACAATGTCTCTTATTCAGTGTCACTATGATTACGCATGCTCTGTTTGGTATAATAGCTTGACACAGTCTTTAAAAAATAAGTAACAAACTTGTCAAAACAAAATAATGAGATTTGTACTTGACTTGGACTCTAGAGCCCACATTGACCCATCCCACTTTAAGTCCCTTAACTGGTTACCGGTCCACAAAAGAGTTGAACAGATAATGTTGTGTCATGTTTTTAAGATAAAAAATGGCCTATCTCCGGATTACATGTCTGAACACTTTATTTCACAAGATTCCATTCATAATTATAGTACAAGACTAAGTCAAAAGGGTGGATATTGTCTACCTAAGGTCAAAGGCCAGGGTTCTAAATCATTTGCTTTCTCTGGTATTAAATTATGGAATGATTTACCTGTAAAGTTAACGGAGATCAACAGGTTACAAAGTTTTAAGGTTGCCATCAAAAGTCATCTTATGAACAGTATTTAAATTTTTTTTAAACATGTTTTTTATATATTTCGGCTCAGGATTTTAAATTGTCTGCCATTTATCTTATTACAATTTTAGTAATGTGTTTTAAATCCTAGCTGTAAACAGGAGTATCATTAACTCAAGATTTGACTGTGATATACATTTTTATGATTTATTAGTATTTTTAAACATGATCATATTAAGGTTTGCCTCTCTATGTCATGCCGCCAATACAAAGGACCACAATGGAAATAAGAGCTTTATTGTCCTTTTTTGTGTTATCCTTGGTTTTGGTGAGCATGTCATAGTTTTACTCGTATGTGATATAGTATTTAATAATGCTCATTATTTTATCCTATGTTATATTGTCAACTATGTATATGCTTCCTTTGCCGAAATTTAAAAAAAAGAAAAAAAAATGTTCAGGGTCTTCCGAAGTGTTTCTAGAGTATTGTAAAAACAGTGCATACTCACATTCTGTTTTCTTTCTTGCATATGCACTCAGCCCTTGCTATTCTTACCTGACACTATATACAACCAATGTTATTCAATATGTGTTTACTTTCCGTAAAGAAAGTAACAAAGCCTTCATAAGATCAGCTCCAAATGGTGCGTTTTCCCAAGAGCAAATTTGGAGTCACAGTTTTTTACAATTTCTATGCAAAAACTTTCTTCAGCATATTTGATCTTCCTATATAACAAATTTGGAGTATTCAGGTTTTGACAATCTATGCAAAATTTGCTTCTACATATTCCTTCTTGTATGACAAATTTGGAGTACTCGCGGGTTTTGACATTTTTATGCAAAACTTGCTCCAATATATTCCATCTTATATAACAAATTTGGAGAATTCAGGTTTGGATATTTATTGCAAAAATTGCTCTAGCATATTCACTTTTATATAGATAACTAATTTGTAATGCACGGTTTTGACATTTTATGCAAAACTAGCTCCAGCATATTCCCTCTTATATAACAAATGTAGAGTACAAAGTTCTTGACATTTCTATGCAAAAACTAGCTCCAGCATCTTCCCTCTTATATAACATATGTGGAGTACAAAGTTTTTGACATTTCTATGCAAAACTAGCTCCAGCATATTCCCTCTTATATAACAAATTTGGAATACATAGTTATTGACATTTCTATGCAAAACTAGCTCCAGCATATTCCCTCTTATATAACAAATTTGGAGTACACAGTTCTTGACATTTCTATGCAAAACTAGCTCCAGCATATTCCATCTTATATAATAAATTTGGAGTACACAGTTCTTGACATTCTTATGCAAAACTAGCTCCAAAATATTCCCTCTTATGTAACAAATTTGGAGTACACAGTTCTTGACATTTCACAGTTCTTGACATTTTTATGCAAAACTAGCTCCAAATATTCCCTCTTATGTAACAAATTTGGAGTACACAACTCTTGACATTTCTAGGCAAAACTTACTCCAGAATATTCCTCTTATATAAAAACCATTTTTGTGTGCAAATAAAATCTCTTCAATACGCCCAAAACAGCAAAACTGAAATTGCTGCAGGCTTGGTTTTAATGAGCCTGTTCAAGGATGATACTGTAAAATGCAAGTTAATGTTCATCCGCCCAAAGCATGTTAAAGATATACTATACTCGTCTGAGAGTAAAATATTTTTATTGAAATCTATGTATTTCTTTCTCAATATGTCTAATTTTAATAAAAGAATGTACAAACTGTGTGTGGGAAGCTGCATATCCTATAACAGGTTAAGTAAAGTTGACCCTTTCTAATAAGAAAAAACTGTTGTTTTCTGTTGTTGTTTTTTTGTTGTTGTTGTTGTTGTTTACACTATACATTCTTATTTGCCTATGAATTGTGTATAGTTTTAGACATAAGATATCTTAAAAAATGTATATTTTATATTTAAAAAGAGACTGTGTAGCAATTATCAATATTTAAAAATACAAAATTTGAGCATATTATATCTTTAAATCAAATAATTGTTATTATAACTTATCATACAGTTACCCAACTAAACACAATTGGTATCATAGAATTATATTTTGTTAGCAAGAGCTGATATTTTCTTATATCAAGTAAGATTTAAAACAGTGAGATACTGCAGATCTTTTTCGCCAATAGAATAAGAGTCTTATTAATTATAAGCTGTGACATGTGCATTTTGTTGGCCTAAGAAACATGAATTTGGTATGTTCGCGGCTCAAGAAATTAAATTGTTAAACAGTATATTATTAATTCTATGCCTTGTTAACTTCAAGTTAAAACAATATTGTCTTTGTTGCTGTAGTAGTAGTTGTAGCATAAAACTTGGGAGGTCAATCATTTGTGTTGCAGATGGCCAAGGCTTCATACTGTTGTCCATCATTCCATGATGACGAAACAGATTTTCCTAATCTGTTGCAGAGTTAATATTGGACCTGCTGTCCGCAAACTCTAGACTTTCCAATTTCTGTTGCAGAGTTATATTGGACCTACTATCCGCAAATTCTGGGGTCGTCGCAGTACGCCTCAGTACCTACTGTACTGGTTATAGCGACTGTTGGGCTTCTTGAAAAGTGAAATTCCCTACTGGAACTGAACACTTTGCCCATTCTTGTAGCAATCCATGTGGAAAATATAAATGGATAATCAAATCAAAAGCAGAAGACAATTGTTATATCCAAAACATTGTCACTTTAAATCAAACTACAAACAAATCCGGTATTTAATCCATTTTACAAAGTTATTAGGTAATTGTATTACTCCATTTAACAAGAATAATTGAATAAATCCTAACTCTAATAATAACACATAAACTCATAAATTAAGAGAAATTAACTGCGGAAATTCAAGATATGTTGTCATAAGTTACATAGATATGTAATATACATGTATATCATATTGTACTAAGCATCTTTATAAGAAATATATTGATGTCATTTGCATTTTAACATTATTATTATACTAAAACATTTTATAGGAAAAGTGTTAGTATAATTATATCTCATACACATGTATGACTGGTACATACCAAAAAGGTATGATTGATTATTATTAATTGAGCCATGTCACGCCAAACCAACATAGTGGGTTTGTGACAAGCATGGATCCAGACCAGCCTGCGCATCCGCGCAGTCTGATCAGAATCCATGCTGTTCGCTAACCAACTCTTTTACAAGTAGACGAACTGATAGCGAACAGCATGGATCCTGATCAGACTGCGCGGATGCGCAGGCTGGTCTGGATCCATACTGGTCGCAAACGCATTATGTTGGTTTTGTCGTGACACGACTCAATTATGTTTGTTATGACACTAATTCATAGATAAATATTGGTAATCTACTTAAGTATATTATTTCATTCGGGTAGCTAAACATTTCCAGAAAAGAACATGTAAATTGTACAATCATTTTAACACCGATATGAAGTACGTGAATGTAAGACAAACATTATTTAATATTTTCATTATTCTACGTTCTGACGAATAAGTTGTTATTATGACCTTCTCCAGTAAAGTCATAATTATGTTGTGGTAATGTTTTGCACGTTAATATATGTTCTATTAGTCCCTGTACAAATTAAATGAGCCGCGTCACGACAAAACCAACATAATGGGTTTGCCACCAGCATGGCTCCAGACCAGCTTGAGCATCCGCGCAGTCTGATCAGGATCCATGCTGTTCGCTTACAGACCCTATAACAAGTAAAGAAACTGATAGCGAACAGCATGGATCCTGATCAGACTGTCTGGATTCATGCTGGTCGCAAACCAATTATGTTGGTTTTGTCGTGACGCAGCTCAAATGCATCTTCAGTAAGCATTAAAATATTTCTCGTAGAAAAAGTAGTTGTTATTGTAGTTGACTTCAAACCACTTGCCCTTCACCGCTGTGGGTTTAAATCCCGACAGGGACTTTGGATTCTTTCAAGCCAGGAAGCTATCCAGATAGTTTACGGAACATTGATGGCTCTATTCAGGTGCCAACTCGTGTCTGATATAATGCACGGACGGGCACCTGAAGCCATCCTCTACCAGTAAAGTTGGAACGTCGTCATACGACCTGTACTACGTCAGTGTGACGTGTGACGTAAAACAAAAGCAACCAAAATATTATAAAAAAAAGTGTTGAATCACGGATTTATATTACAATAAATGTAATATAAATCCGTGGTTGAATACAATAGAAAACTGTGTGTGACTTATAAAGTGTCAAAATATTTCAATTACTAAAATGTACTAAGATTCAAGTAACTTTTTATGTCCTAACTATCTTTCTACAAAAACCAAAGAAATAACAACTCTGTTATGCGTTTGCGAGAGAAATGCTTATAGAAAATACAAAGTATAGCGTGAGAGAAATTTCAAATTCAAAACCGAAAATATATAAAAACTACTATAATTTAAGAATCTTGGTAACGGACAATCTTTTTTCTAAAGAATCCTGTACGTAACCGTCCTTGGCTATATCGGTCTTCCATCGACCGTGTCTCTTAAGACATCTGTCAGACACACCTGACGCGTTTGCCACATTTGTAGCACCACTGGCTCTTAAAGAATGTGTACCAAGATCTAACTCGGGTCCAACAAGCTTTAATTTTTTAACAAGACATTCCCGAGCGCGTGTATAGCTCAACTTTTTGTCTTTTTTCACTAAATTTGAAATGTTTTTTGAACGAAAACAAGGCCGAAATAAATATTTGTCCGAATCTAAAGATATTTTTGCATGCGTTACGTAACGTTGTAAAATAGAATAAGGACAAGCTTGTGTAGTACCTTTGGCTATAACAATTTCAGATCCATTCCTATAAACATCGGTTTTGCTTTGTCTAACATTAACCAATAAGTGGTCTTCTTTAAAATGAATATCATTACAATGTAAATTGCTTGTTAATGCGCATGAACCCTGAGTATGCTAAAATAATCATAGCTAAATCTCTTAAATCAATTACGTCACTGGAAGATTCATATAACGAACACAGAGACTGAATCATTTCAGTTGTAAGAGTGTCTTTCTTATGAACTGGTTTCGAACATATACGCTTTGAAGCTTCAAGTAATTGTTTAACAATGTTATTTTCTGTCGGATCAGAATAGTCATTCAAAGAATGAACCCACTTAACACTGTAAAAAACAGATGAAATTACATTATTAGATTTTCCTTGATCCATAAGAAATGTTAAGTACATAGCAACCGATATTGGTTGTGCAGGTAACGCAGTCAGACCGTGCGTAACACAGTAATTTTCAAAATACTTGAAAGAAGAACGATATTTCTTAACGGTGTTATCTGCCCTTGACTGCGTCAAATAACTGGCCATTCTGTCCGTGATGCCTACATGAGATGATGATGGTATTCCTGCCTCGTCCATTTTCCTTTTTAACGTGTCTCTTAAACCAAGACCTGTCAAAGATAAAGATAATTATATAATGTGTTTAAGGTAAGCATCTTAAAGCTAGCATGTCAAACGATAAATAATCTTTACCGAAACAACCATTATTTCCGTCACCGGAAGTGACGCAAAATCTTCCTAAATTTTCTATTTCTTTTATAAATTTTTTGAATTTTCCATCAGCTTCAATTAACATTGGCCAAAATGGCGCACTTTCCCATTTCGGGATAATAAGCGTACATTTCGCTTGTTCGGATTGCATCTTTTTTATACAATCTGGCACCAGCCTTGGTGGAGGAACTAACCAATTTATATCATTACCCCAATACTGGGATAAAGCATCTACTGCCTCTGTCCGGGGAACCCACCATCGAGAATTAAACCTTAAACATTGGTTATTGAAATGTGATGCGAATCTGTCAATCGAATGCGTACCCCACCTTTTATCTATATTCTTAAAATATTGTATTCTAATTTTCCAATCATCTGAATCAAAACATCTACTTAGATAATCGCTTTTTTCGTTTTCCTCTCTAGGAATCCATTCAGGACACACAACGATGTTCTTTTCTTCGCAGAATGAATTTAAATCTAATGCAATATTGTGCACATGAGATTTACGACTACCGTTTAGCAAAATTGATTTGACATTTTTGTTATCAGAATACACCTTGACGTGTGAATTTTTCAAAACACTACCGTATGTTTTCATAACCCTATGTATTGCCTCTGCTTCCCGCCAGGTGGAGCTACGTTGTTTCTCAATGTCAGACCAAGAACCGATTACCTGATAATCTGATCCTATGCTAGAGAATACTGCATCATTGTTATGTTTTGAACAATTTTGCGCCGTGCGAAAAGTTAAATTGCCCTCTCTGTTGGGCACGTTTCCCACTTCCAGGGGTAAACATAAGCTTGAATCCACTTCCGGGGATATACTTCTTTTCGAAAATAGAATTTTCGAGGTTACAATATCATACCTTGTGTCTAAATGCTCAGAATGAAAATCTGCCATTGTATCATTACCAACTTCCGGTGGCTCTGAACAGTCAACATATATTTTGTTGTTTTTCTTACATATATCATGTAATGCTTCCACATTCTCAACATACCCACCATAACCGGACCCACTCGCGTCCGCGAAAACATTGAACAAATAAATGTTATCATATTTGAACGATCTTCCGTTTTTGTTCAGAATTTCTGCGTTTTTAGCCCAAAACCGTAACTCAGACAATGCGTTGTCTGTTACTACTACTGGAGCGTTCCAGCTCGCTCGTGAATTAATACAATTAAATAAATGTCTTGTTAATAAGCGCACCTTATTTCCTAAAACGCTTTGCAGAGAAATTATTTGACCAGTTATGCTGGCTAGAAACCTTACGGGTACAATATTATCTTGAGTTATCTGAATTTGAAACAGCGCAGAAGAAATAGCCTTTTCCAGCCTACGAATTCTATCGCTCGTGATATATAAATGATTTGACTTCATGTCTAACACGTGACCGAGCCACTCGATTCTTTGTACAGGGTCCCACTGACATTTTTCGTCTGCTAGAAGAAATCCGAAATCTAATAAGGATTGTTTAGTAAACGCGCTAGCAGAAACGGCTTTCTCGTATTCGTTACTTCCGCCGATACCATCATCAAGAAACATAACGATTTTATAACCGTTTCTTCTAAGGAATGTGACTATGACTCTCAATACTTTTGTAAATATATGACCGGCTGTCTTAATGCCGAAAGGGAGAGTTCTCTCCCTTTATCGAATAACTGACACCTAGGTATGTTCGATGATTTGGAAAAATATCGACATGATGATATTCACCCTTCAAATCGTATGTGAAAAGAAATGAATTGAGATCGAATAATGCTTCGGCTATCTTGATGTCTTCAAATTTCACTTTAAATTGATGTAAAAAAGGATTTATATATCTACAGTCAAGAACCAAACGGGGTTTGCCTTTTTTGTTATAAGCGACCGTCAGAGGATTCACAATGCAAGGTTTGCTATATACCTTAGACACAATGCCCTTTTCGATTAATGATTCGATTTCTTTTTCTACGAATACAGGATTGTCTCTTGCCGACTTATTATTTTTTATCTCAGAATTTTCCGGAATAGTTTTGAAAGGAAGCTTATAACCTTGTTCAATAACGTCTAAAATATACCTGCTGTCAGTTGCTTTTTTCCACATTGGCAAATGTACCTTTAATCTACCTACTGGAGAATCCGACTTATCTATACCATTATTGAGCTTGTATACAGTACCTGTATCCATTTTAATCGTATCCGCCTCGGATTTTGGCAAACATTTTAAAACATTTAAAAAACTTATCTTGTTATTGGAAACTGCGCCTGAACATTCTGGCGAGCCTTTCCAGTGCCCCGGTTTCCCACAAGTGAAACATAACCCTGGTCTGCCCGGTGTCGACTGTGCTACTGACGTTGCCGTTGACATCTGGGAATGACCCGTAAAAGTGCTGCTTGGCTTCCGGTAAGGAGCCGTGTGTGCGCTACGTGACTTCTTTTGCTTTTCAGCTTTAAGTTTTCTGCTCGCCCGTGTTTCAGCCTTTTACATTCTACGCTCGTCGTCTGAATCGTCGGCAAGTGGATTAGCTTCGTACTCTGTAACGAGTCTCCAACCTAGGTCTGAAGAATCAGCCAAGCGTATCAACTTTTGCCTATGAGCCACCAAGGCTTGCGCTTCTGCAATTTTTTGCCTTGCCTCGTCGGTTCTCTCGGACACTGCGGCTTGTTCGGCCTCTTCGAGTGCCATGCTTACTTTGCTATTGTATTTAAATATTTAAATTGTTCCTCGTTCGACTTTCTCTTGAAAGTTGGAACGCCAGAGACAATATTAGAAAATTGACTCAATTGATTTGAAGAACTTTTAGAACTTATCTTTTCCATAATTGTCTCCATATCCCGCAGCATTGATGTTTTACGCTCTTGAAGAGACAATCTCAAACGTTCGTCGACAATCTCTTGAATATTTTCAATGTGATGTTCATCCATAGTGAAGTGTATTGGTTTCGTGCACGATGTTGCCACGTAGAAAATCTCGCTAGAACTGATTTCAACAATCAATACCCGCCAAATATAAACTCTTATTCACGAACCGTGACAAACCGGTTTTGTTATACAATGTCCGTAAGGACAATAGTACTCAACTATACGATGTAACGTTGAGTACTTAAAATTCTATGTGCGATTAATGACTACTTTTTCAGTATTTACA